>NC_058081.1:635577789-635838249 GCF_014858855.1 Bufo gargarizans
TCTGTGGTGTCCTCATGCTGCTGCCACCCCACCACTCTGTGGTCTACTCAATCTGCTGCCACCTCAACACTCTGCCATTGGGCCACGCTGTGGTCTCCTCATGATGCTGGTACCTCACCACTCTGTCACTGGGCCACTCTGTGGTCTCCTCATGCTGCTGCTACCTCACCACTCTGTCACTTGGCCACTTTGTGAACCTCTCATGCTGTAGGAAAACTAGAGGAATGGTCAAAAATCTGGCAACTAAAATTTAATGTTGATAAGTGCAAGATAATGCACCTGGGGCATAAAAACCCAAGAGCAGAATATAAAATCAGTGATACAGTCCTAACCTCAGAATCTGAGGAAAAGGATTTAGGGGTCATTATTTCAGAAGACTTAAAGGTAGGCAGACAATGTCATAGAGCAGCAGGAAATGCTAGCAGAATGCTTGGGTGTATAGGGAGAGGCATTACCAGTAGAAAGAGGGAGGTGCTCATGCCGCTCTACAGAGCACTAGTGAGACCTCATTTGGAGTATTGTGCGCAGTACTGGAGACCATATCTCCAGAAGGATATTGATACTTTGGAGAGAGTTCAGACAAGAGCTACTAAACTAATACATGGATTGCAGGATAAAACTTACCAGGAAAGATTAAAGGACCTGAACATGTATAGCTTGGAAGAAAGACGAGACAGAGGGGATATGATAGAAACTTTTAAATACATAAAAGGAATCAACAAGGTAAAAGAGGAGATAATATTTAGGCAAAGGTTTAAAAGTAATATCAGGAAGTATTATTTTACTAAGAGAGTAGTGCATGCGTGGAATAGCCTTCCTGCAGAAGTGGTAGCTGCAAATACAGTGAAGGAGTTTAAGCATGCATGGGATAGGCATAAAGCCATCCTTTATATAATATAGGGCCAGGGGCTATCCATAGTATTCAGTATATTGGGCAGACTACATGGGCCAAATGGTTCTTATCTGCCGACACATTCTATGTTTCTATGTTTCCCACCCTCCCCTCTCCCTGACTGGGCCTTTTTTGGCCTGGATGACATCACCATTTATTTGACCCTTCGTCTGACCTTTCAAAAGGAAGGAAAAATGAAACGCACAATGGGTACAATACACAGAAGACATGCAAATATTTTATTCACAAGTCATCTCTGTTTTGGAGCCACTCCTGCTTTTTTTTTTATTTTGCTTCAGCAATACTGATGGATTACTGACCAAATGCTGAGTAAAGGCAGATGCTCAACAGACAGGATCTGTTTTTTGGGGTTATTGTTCTGACGAATCAGAGGAAGGGCAAAATAATCAGTGACATCAACAGAAACCTACTGCTGACACCATCTCCACTCTGACAGGGGGGCTCTACTTGTATGTATAAGCGTTTAATGGAACAGGTTCTGTAGAAATCTATGTGGAATCAACTGACGATGGTGTAAAAGGAGTGTGCTCTTTCACGCTATAGTAGGATCTTGGGCCTATGCAAGGTTCTTTATACCTGGCGCTAACATTGGCCTGTACATTACCGTATTTCTCGCCCATTAAGACGCACCAGCCCATAAGACGCACCTAGGTTTTTGAGGAGGAAAATAAGAAGAAAAAAATGTTTTAACCAAAAGGTGTGCTTTTGGTTGGTTTGAACTAATGGCGGTCTGTGCATGACACTATTATGGGGGATCTGTGGATGATTCACTGTTATGGGGTGGGGGATTTGTGGATGGCACTGGTATGTGGGGTATCTGTGGATGGCACTGTTATGGGGGGAGCTGTCGATGGCATTATGATGGGGGAAGGGGTCTGTGGATGGCATTATGATGGTGGGGGGGATCTGTGGATGGCATTATGATGGTGGGGGGATCTGTGTATGGCATTATGATGGAGGGGGGGATTTGTGGATGACACTGCTATATGTGTCATCCACAGATCCCCCCATAACAGTCCCATCCACATATCCCCCCATCATAATGCCATCCACAGACCCCCCATCATAATGCCATTCACAGATCCCCCATCATAATAATGCTATCCACAGATCCCCCCCACCATCATAATGCCATTCACAGATCCCCCCATCATAATGCCATCCACAGAAACCCCCATCATTATCCCATCCATAGATCCCTAAGGAGGGGCTGTAGTAGGCGCGGAGAGCTGCGGGCAGTGCAGGCACTGTACTCTGGCCCGCCGCTCAGTATGTACTGTATTATATCTAGTGTTAATCATAATATCTAAACTGCGCTCCCCCTGCTCCCCATCTGTACCGTACTTACCTGTACATGTCACACTCCGTCTCCTGTAGTAAGCGCTAGCAGAAAGGCCGGGCTGCAGGTGGCCGTAACTCACTGAGGTCATGTGCTTGCTCCTCCTGCTTCATTCATAAAGTAGGCGGAGCAGGTACGTGACCTCAGTGAGTTATGGCCGCCTGCAGCTCGGCCTGCTTGCTATCGCTTACTACAGGAGACGGAGTGTGTCATGTACAGGTAAGTACGGTACAGATGGGGAGCAGGGGGAGCGCAGTTTAGATATTATGATTAACACTAGATATAATACAGTACATACTGAGCGGCGGGCCAGAGTACAGTGCCTGCACTGCCCGTCGCTCTCCCCGCCTACTACAGTCCCTCCTCCCTCCTCCATCATCACTAATACATCGCAGACTGCAATGTAAATTGCCAGTATTCGCCCCATAAGACGCAGGGGCACTTTTCCCCCACTTTTGGGAGGGGGGGGTGCGTCTTATGGGGCGAAAAATACGGTATTTGGTCAGTTTTGGTCCCATAAAGCGTGCAGTGATTCTAAGAGTGACGCCTGTTATCTGCATGTCATACTGACTCACAGTATTGTTTCACTACCACAGCAGCTCCCCATGCGTGTTTCTGCAAGGTACAGTATTCCACACCACTATACAGGCTCTCTGAAGCTAGGAAATAGCAGTTTTTTTATGAAATTTGCCACAAATAAATTTGGATTGAATGAAATCTTTTTGCTCATCTCTACTCATAACACCTAATCCATGAACCTCTGTACAGTCATCCTTTTTTAAAGTCCATAAGTAATCTGAAAAAGGACCTCCCTGATCCAGAGGGAAGTTTGACCTTTAGGCAACTTTCACACTCGTGTTTTGTGTGGATCCGTCATGGACGGATCTGTTCAGATAATACATCTGTCTGCATCCGTTCAGAACGGATCTGTTTGTATTATCTTTAACATAGCCAAGACAGATCCGTCTTGAACACTATTGAAAGTCAATGGAGGACGGATCTGTTTTCTATTGTGCCAGATTGTGTCAGTGAAAACGGATCCGTCCCCATTGACATTGTGTGCCAGGATGGATTAGTTTCACACCAAAATGCTGCAAGCAGAATGGAGACTGAACTGATGCAAACTGATCCTTTTCCATTCAGAATGCATTAGAATGCAAACTTGGACCGCTTGTGAGAGCCCTGAATGGATCTCACAAACAGAAAGCCAAAACGCGAGTGTGAAAGTAGACTTAGGCTAGGTCTACACGACGACATTTGTCGCGCGACATTTTGTTGCAATAATGTCGCGCGACTATTTTTATAATGGCAGTCTATGGTGTCGCACTGCAACATGCGACATGCTGCGACTGCGACGCGACAGTCGCAGAAAATCCATTCGAGATGGATTTTTCTGCGACTGTCGCATCGCAGTCGCAGCATGTCGCATGTTGCAGTGCGACACCATAGACTGCCATTATAAAAATTGTCGCGCAACATTAGTGCAACAAAATGTTGCGCGACAAATGTTGCGCCCTATCTGTCGCGCGACTTTTTGTCGCGCAACAAATGTCGTCGTGTAGACCTAGCCTTAGTCCTTCTGATCAATTTGCAACGCTTGTTTGGGGCTTTACCCTCCCACTGCTCTGTTCTCTCCCACTGCCCTGTGTTCCCAGGGGTTGATGGACCAGTGTGCAGGCTCCCCTTAAATCAAAACAGCACTAACTATTCTGCTTATTCTCTGAAGCACCACAACACTTAATTTGCACTAAATTTGGCTATATAAATGCTCCAGAATCACCAACTCCATCTTAATTAACCAGGCAAAGTTAGGAGATAACAAAAGCCAGATTCAGATGCAAGTCATAGCAACTGCCCAAAGTTGGTAAGTAGATGAACATGAAACAATAGTATGACCCTTGTTGCCTATAACAATATATTGCCTATAGGCATTTGTATAAAAAAATTTTTTTAAGGCTGATTTCAGCCTGTATTTGTGGGAGGGACCTCCCTCCTTCCCTCAGTACGTGCAATCCTCGTGTGGACGTGGGCTTTACGTGGACGTACGCCGCATGTGCTCGTTTCCCTGTATTCCTACCTTGTCGGAATTGTATATCAATGTTCGTACCTACTTGGGGGCCTGGTTCGCCTACAGTTTTTTCGGACACAGTGGCTTCCCAGGGTTTTGCAGCGATTTCTCATAACCAGTGGTTCGCTGGACCCTGGCCGCCAGAGTTTTCAGCAATATCGGAACTCCTTTAGGTCCTCTCCACTCATGGAGATCTGCCCGATAGTAGCAGCGGCCCAAGTGTGGGGTAGATCCTGGTCCAATCAATCGGTTGCTTTCATCACCGATAATCAGGCAGTGGTGGACATCCTGGCGAAAGGCAGATCCGACTCCCGGCAAATCATGCCTTTTGTGCGTAAATTGGTCTTGCTTTCATTACATTGCAACTTCCATTTTTGTTGCCATCACATCCAGGGCTCCAAAAATCTGGCAGCAGATGCCCTATCGCGGTTCAATTTTGCAACTTTTTTCCAGGTCATGCCAGAAGCAGAACCACACGGGTTAACCCCTCCAGTATATCAAGATCTGGTATTGGACTAGAAGGCCACCTCTCGACTGCCTACGAATTAGTCGGCAAGTCCCTTTCAGCCAACACGATAAGGAACTATAAAACTGGATGGAACATCTTCAAGCAGTTTGCAAGGTCTCTCCCAGACTGTCGTATCGTTCCAGATAACCACAAGCATATTATGGCTTTCCTGGCTTATTGTCATCGAGACCTCAAGCTATCCTATAATTCGATACGATTATACCTAGCCGGGGTACAATATTTCTCCCTGCTGGAGCAGCCTGGGCGCAGGTCAGTGTTTGCATCCCCAATTATCAAGGCCACACTCAGGGGTATTCAGAAAGAGTGTGCGGGGAGTGCCCTGAGGCGTCAGCCAGTCTCTGGAGATCTGTTCCGTTCCTTGTCTAAAGCCCTGGACGGCAACCGCTTTTGGGCCATACTCTAGCATTGTCATAAAAGCGGCAATGTATCTTAGTTTTTATGGTTTCCTACGGCCAAGGGAATTCACTTGTATTTCGGCTAGGGATAAAGGGCTTTCTATTGGCCTGTTAGTTTGGCTAGAGGACTAGAGGATCATTTCTCGTTGTCATTTCTCCTTGTCATTAAAAATCACAAAAACTTCTCAGGTAGGCCCTGCAGTCAAAATCAGGTATTTTCAGTCTCATAACAATTGGTGTCCGGTCAAAGTTCTGAAGGGGTCAATTGCCATGTTGAGGGATGCAAGTCCAGATGAGCAGCTGCTACCTTTTAAAGGCCCACCACTTACCACCTCACAAGCATATACGCATTCTCATATCCGGTATAGGCCTCGATCCATCCTCCGTGTCGGGCCATTCTTTCCGTATAGGCGCCGCTTCGGCAGCTTCAAAACAAGGGGTCCTGGCACATATCATCAGGAAAATGGGCAGATGGCAGTCATCCTGTTTTAACTGTTACGTACCCAATCCTCAGTATGAAATTTCAAAAGCTTTTTGCACTCTCGTGCTGTAAGTTGTTGGCGATGTATAATAAATATTTAAAGAACACTTCTTTACCTGTCTGGTCTGTTTTTTGCCCCCTTATAGGCTTACTCCGCAAGTGGCTAAGGGCACACTTCAGCCATGTCAGGTCCACGGATCGTTCGGGTTGTCCCCACGTTTTTCTTCATCAGTAGTCCCGACCACAAGTTTTAAGGCTGATTTAAGCCTGTATTTGTGGGAGGGACGGAGGTCTATTTATAGCCACCTCCCTCCATCCCTCAGTACGTGCGATCCTCGTGCCCCACCCTCGGTTCCCTCCCTCTGTGTTTTTCTCTTTTTTCTTCAGGGTATGTCCCCCTATAGGCTTACCCCACACGTGGCTAAGGGCACACTTCAGCCATGTCAGGTCCACGGACCGTTCGGGTTGTCCCCACGTTTTTCGTCATCAGTAGTCCCGACCACAAATATATATATATATGTAGCAGAGTTACAACTAAAACTATTAACTCAAATATCTTAACTCATCATGTTATCTTGAAACAAAAGCCATTGAAAAGCAACTGCTGAAGGTGTTTGCTTAACGCATTTAAATTAAATGATACAACTCATAAAGCATGTGTCTTAATTCTACTACATCTGTATATATATATATATATATATATACAGTTGCAAGAAAAAGTATGTGAACCCTTTGGAATGATATGGATTTCTGCACAAATTGGTCATAAAATGTGATTTGATCTTCATTAAAGTGACAACAATAGACAATCACAGTCTACTTAAACTAATAACACACAAATAATTAAATGTTACCATGTTTTTATTGAACACACCATGTTATGTTAACCCCTAGACTAATTACATCTCCAAGAGCTAATTGGAGTGAGGTGTCAGCCAACTGGAGTCCAATCAATGAGATGAGATTGGAGGTGTTGGTTACAGCTGCCCTGCCCTATAAAAAACACACACCAGTTCTGGGTTTGCTTTTCACAAGAAGCATTGCCTGATGTGAATGATGCCTCACACAAAAGAGCTCTCAGAAGACCTACGATTAAGAATTGTTGACTTGCATAAAGCTGGAAAGGGTTATAAAAGTATTTCCAAAAGCCTTGCTGTTCATCAGTCCACAGTAAGACAAATTGTCTATAAATGGAGAAAGTTCAGCACTGCTGTTACTCTCCCTAGGAGTGGCCATCCTGTAAAGATGACTGCAAGAGCACAGTGCAGACTGCTCAATGAGGTGAAGAAGAATCCTAGAGTGTCAGCTAAAGACTTACAAAAATCTCTGGCATATTTTAACATCCCTGTTAGCAAATCTACAATACATAAAACACTAAACAAGAATGGATTTCATGGGAGGATACCACAGAGGAAGCCACTGCTGTCCAAAAAAAAACCATTGCTGCCCGTTTACAGTTTACACAAGAGCGCCTGGATGTTCCACAGCAGTACTGGAAAAATATTCTGTTGACAGATCAAACCAAAGTTGAGTTGTTTGGAAGAAACACACAACACTATGTGTGGAGAAAAAGAGGCACAGCACACCAACATCAAAACCTCTTCCCAACTGTGAAGTATGGTGGTAGGGGCATCATGGTTTGGGTCTGCTTTGCTGTGTCAGGGCCTGGACGGATTGCTATCATGGAAGGAAAAATGAATTCCCAAGTTTATCAAGACATTTTGCAGGAGAACTTAAGGCCATCTGTCCACCAGCTGAAGCTCAACAGAAGATGGGTGTTGCAACAGGACAACGACCCAAAGCATAGAAGTAAATCAACAACAGAATGGCCTAAACAGAAGCAAATACGCCTTCTGAAATGGCCCAGTCAGAGTCCTGACCTCAACCAAATTGAGATGCTGTGGCATGACCTCAAGAAAGCGATTCACACCAGACATCCCAAGAATATTGCTGAACTGAAACAGTTCTGTAAAGAGGAATGGTCAAGAATTACTCCTGACCATTGTGCACGTCTGATCTGCAACTACAGGAAACGTTTGGTTGAAATTATTGCTGCCAAAGGAGGTTCAACCTGTTATTAAATCTAAGGGTTCAGATACTTTTTCCACCTGCATTGCGAATGTTTACATGGTGTGTTCAATAAAAACATGGTAACATTTAATTATTTGTGTGTTATTAGTTTATTATATATAAAGTAAGCTTATGTCTTTTTGACTTTTTGGCATCTAGAATAAGACTTTATTGCTAGGTTCCCACAACTTTACTAGAAGATATTACAAAAGAAGACAGTGTGAACATGCAAAAACATATGCATATACAGTATGACTTTCTTGGGTTCTACTGTAGTAATCTACAGTAAATAATATTTAGTGCTTGGTGTATTTATAGACAGGAGCATCATCCAGGTTTACAAAATACATTACAGACGCAAAATGGGTGTTCACTAGGGTATAAAATTGACTTGTCCTCTTCATTCTCCAGGTCACTATGATTACGGTAATGTATAGTTTTTCTTGTGTTTTAATACTGAGAATTATTATTTTTTTTAATTATATTTCAATAGTATAGGCATTACCATTGATCACTGACATTAGCTGCGGGTGTCTGCTGTATGAAACATCAGGCACCATGAGTCATGAGTAAGAACTTTTTTGTAAATGCATAAACTATAGCTGGAATGAGAGGATTTGTGTATAAAGAAATGAGCAATTCAAAGATACTTCGGTGCTGGATTCATCTTTATTTGTTTCATGATCAGGCACCATCTAGCTTTGGCAAATGCTCTGCTCCAGATTCTTATCTTCAAAGACCCGGCATCCGCCGCACATGTACGATGGATGTCGTGAAGGGGTTAAATCTTAAAAAATATATTTCCAACCCCAATTACCCATCCTGACTTATAGACAGTTGAATAATAAGATCAATCATTGTAAACACCGGAAACTAGAGTTGAGCGAACACCTGGATGTTCGGGTTCGAGAAGTTCGGCCGAACATCCCGGAAATGTTCGGGTTCGGGATCCGAACCCGATCCGAACTTCGTCCCGAACCCGAACCCCATTGAAGTCAATGGGGACCCGAACTTTTGGGCACTAAAAAGGCTGTAAAACAGCCCAGGAAAGAGCTAGAGGGCTGCAAAAGGCAGCAACATGTAGGTAAATCCCCTGCAAACAAATGTGGATAGGGAAATGAATAAAAATAAAAATTAAATAAATAAAAATTAACCAATATCAATTGGAGAGAGGTCCCATAGCAGAGAATAATGTAATAAGGGGAGGAAAATCAGCCACCATTTTGTGTCTGTTCATTGCAGCAAGAGAAGGAAGCAATATACTACATATAGTATATGGAGATGCAATATACGTCTCCATATACTAGAATGTACTGTCGGATTTGAGAATTACTGTACGTTGAAATCGCGATGCGATTAATTTAACACGAAATAATCGCATGGCGATTTCAACTTAGCACTGCTATATTCCATAGTAGGCTAGAATTAACGAATATGGAACATAACAGTGCTTAAGTTGAAATCGCAATTCGATTATTATAACTTGAATTAATCGAATTGAGATTTCAACGTAATTCTCAAATCCGACAGTACACTCTAGTATATGGAGACGTTCCCATGGTGATGGGGACGCTCCATTAGTACTGCTATATTCCATATTCGGCGAATATGGAATATAGCAGTACTAAGTTGAAATCGCCATGCGATTATTTCGTGTTAAATTAATCGCATCACGATTTCAACGTACAGTAATTCTCAAATCCGATTCTCAAATGTTGTCACAGGAAATGATGTTAAAAAAGGGTGTATTTTTGTTCTAGAGAGATGTTGAAAAAATCCGCATGCAAATCCGCACCAATTAATGCGGATTGACCGCACGGGATTCTCCGCACATGAATCCTGAACGTGTGCATGTAGCCTAACAGTCCATTGTCATAAATTTAGGTCCTGGCACCCAGGCAGAGGAGAGGGGTCCCATAACACAGAATCTGGCTTCATGTCAGCAGAGAATCAGTCTGCATGTCATAGTAGAGAATCAGGCTTCACGTCAGCCACCACTGCAACAGTCCATTGGCATATATTTAGGCCCAGCACCCAGGCAGAGGAGGGAGGTCCCGTAACAGAGAATCTGGCTTCATGTCAGCAGAGAATCAGTCTGCATGTCATAGCAGAGAATGAGGCTTCACGTCAGCCACCACTGCATCAGTCCATTGGCATATATTTAGGCCCAGCACACACACAGGCAGAGGAGAGAGGTCCCGTAACAGAGAATCTGTCTTCATGTCAGCAGAGAATTAGTCTGCATGTCATAGCAGAGAATGAGGCTTCACGTCAGCCACCACTGCAACAGTCCATTGGCATATATTTAGGCCCAGCACACACACAGGCAGAGGAGAGAGGTCCCGTAACAGAGAATCTGTCTTCATGTCAGCAGAGAATTAGTCTGCATGTCATAGCAGAGAATGAGGCTTCACGTCAGCCACCACTGCAACAGTCCATTGGCATATATTTAGGCCCAGCACCCAGGCAGAGGAGGGAGGTCCCGTAACAGAGAATCTGGCTTCATGTCAGCAGAGAATCAGTCTGCATGTCATAGCAGAGAATGAGGCTTCACGTCAGCCACCACTGCAACAGTCCATTTTCATAAATTTAGGCCCAGCACCCAGGCAGAGGAGAGAGGTCCCGTAACAGAGGATCTGGCTTCATGTCAGCAGAGAATTAGTCTGCATGTCATAGCAGAGAATGAGGCTTCACGTCAGCCACCACTGCAACAGTCCATTTTCATAAATTTAGGCCCAGCACCCAGGCAGAGGAGAGAGGTCCCGTAACAGAGGATCTGGCTTCATGTCAGCAGAGAATCAGTCTGCATGTCATAGCAGAGAATCAGGCTTCACGTCAGCCACCACTGCAACAGTCCATTGTCATAAATTTAGGCCCAGCACCCAGGCAGAGGAGAGAGGTCCCGTAACAGACAATCTGGCTTCATGTCAGCAGAGAATTAGTCTGCATGTCATAGCAGAGAATCAGGCTTCATGTCAGCCACCACTGCAACAGTCCATTGGCATATATTTAGGCCTAGCACACAGGCAGAGGAGAGGTTCATTCAACTTTGGGTAGCCTCGCAATATAATGATAAAATGAAAATAAAAATAGGATTGAATGAGGAAGTGCCCTGGAGTCCAATAATATATGGTTATGGGGAGGTAGTTAATGTCTAATCTGGACAAGGGACGGACAGGTCCTGTGGGATCCATGCCTGGTTCATTTTTATGAACGTCAGCTTGTCCACATTGGCTGTAGACAGGCGGCTGCGTTTGTCTGTAATGACGCCCCCTGCCGTGCTGAATACACGTTCAGACAAAACGCTGGCTGCCGGGCAGGCCAGCACCTCCAAGGCATAAAAGGCTAGCTCTGGCCACGTGGACAATTTAGAGACCCAGAAGTTGAATGGGGCCGAACCATCAGTCAGTACGTGGAGGGGTGTGCACACGTACTGTTCCACCATGTTAGTGAAATGTTGCCTCCTGCTAACACGTTGCGTATCAGGTGGTGGTGCAGTTAGCTGTGGCGTGTTGACAAAAGTTTTCCACATCTCTGCCATGCTAACCCTGCCCTCAGAGGAGCTGGCCGTGACACAGCTGCCTTGGCGACCTCTTGCTCCTCCTCTGCCTTGGCCTTGGGCTTCCACTTGTTCCCCTGTGACATTTGGGAATGCTCTCAGTAGCGCGTCTACCAACGTGCGCTTGTACTCGCGCATCTTCCTATCACGCTCCAGTGCAGGAAGTAAGGTGGGCACATTGTCTTTGTAGCGTGGATCCAGCAGGGTGGCAACCCAGTAGTCCGCACAGGTTAAAATGTGGGCAACTCTGCTGTCGTTGCGCAGGCACTGCAGCATGTAGTCGCTCATGTGTGCCAGGCTGCCCAGGGGTAAGGACAAGCTGTCCTCTGTGGGAGGCGTATCGTCATCGTCCTGCCTTTCCCCCCAGCCACGCACCAGTGATGGACCCGAGCTGCGTTGGGTGCCACCCCGCTGTGACCATGCTTCATCCTCATCCTCCTCCACCTCCTCCTCATCCTCGTCCTCCTCGTCCTCCAGTAGTGGGCCCTGGCTGGCCACATTTGTACCTGGCCTCTGCTGTTGCCAAAAACCTCCCTCTGAGTCACTTCGAAGAGACTGGCCTGAAAGTGCTAAAAATGACCCCTCTTCCTCCTCCTCCTCCTCCTCCTGGGCCACCTCCTCTTCCATCATCGCCCTAAGTGTTTTCTCAAGGAGACATAGAAGTGGTATTGTAACGCTGATAACGGTGTCATCGCCACTGGCCATGTTGGTGGAGTACTCGAAACAGCGCAACAGGGCACACAGGTCTCGCATGGAGGCCCAGTCATTGGTGGTGAAGTGGTGCTGTTCTGTAGTGCGACTGACCCGTGCGTGCTGCAGCTGAAACTCCACTATGGCCTGCTGCTGCTCGCACAGTCTGTCCAGCATGTGCAAGGTGGAGTTCCACCTGGTGGGCACGTCGCATATGAGGCGGTGAGCGGGAAGGCCGAAGTTACGCTGTAGCGCAGACAGGCGAGCAGCAGCAGGATGTGAACGCCGGAAGCGCGAACAGACGGCCCGCACTTTATGCAGCAGCTCTGACATGTCGGGGTAGTTGTGAATGAACTTCTGCACCACCAAATTCAGCACATGCGCCAAGCAAGGGATGTGCGTCAAATTGGCTAGTCCCAGAGCTGCAACGAGATTTCGCCCATTATCACACACCACCAGGCCGGGCTTGAGGCTCACCGGCAGCAACCACTCGTCGGTCTGTTGTTCAATACCCCGCCACAACTCCTGTGCGGTGTGGGGCCTGTCCCCCAAACATATGAGTTTCAGAATGGCCTGCTGACGTTTACCCCGGGCTGTGCTGAAGTTGGTGGTGAAGGTGTGTGGCTGACTGGATGAGCAGGTGGAAGAAGAGGAGGAGGAAGCCGAGAAGGAGGAGGTGGCAACAGGAGGCAAAGAATGTTGCCCTGCGATCCTTGGCGGCGGAAGGACGTGCGCCAAACAGCTCTCCGCCTGGGGCCCAGCTGCCACTACATTTACCCAGTGTGCAGTTAGGGAGATATAGCGTCCCTGGCCGTGCTTACTGGTCCACGTATCTGTGGTTAGGTGGACCTTGCTACAGATGGCGTTGCGCAGTGCACACTTGATTTTATCGGATACTTGGTTGTGCAGGGAAGGCACGGCTCTCTTGGAGAAGTAGTGCCGGCTGGGAACAACATACTGTGGGACAGCAAGCGACATGAGCTGTTTGAAGCTGTCTGTGTCCACCAGCCTAAATGACAGCATTTCATAGGCCAGTAGTTTAGAAATGCTGGCATTCAGGGCCA
Source organism: Bufo gargarizans (assembly GCF_014858855.1). Taxonomy (NCBI): domain Eukaryota; kingdom Metazoa; phylum Chordata; class Amphibia; order Anura; family Bufonidae; genus Bufo; species Bufo gargarizans. Next base: position 635,590,898 of record NC_058081.1, read on the forward strand.
GGGATCGAGGGTGGCTAGGTGGGAATTTACGCTTTCTATCAAATGTTTGTGAGATGGAGAGCTGAACGCTGGCGTGTGACATGGTTGAGACGCTTGGTGACGGAGGTGGTGGTGGTGGTGTTGGTGGTACATCCCCTGTTTGCTGGGCGGCAGGTGCCAACGTTCCTCCAGAGGCGGAGGAAGAGGCCGAGGCGGCAGCAGCAGAATAGGCCGAGGCGGCAGCAGCAGAAGAGGTAGCAGGGGGAGCCTGAGTGACTTCCTTGGTTTTAAGGTGTTTACTCCACTGCAGTTCATGCTTTGCATGCAGGTGCCTGGTCATGCAGGTTGTGCTCAGGTTCAGAACGTTAATGCCTCGCTTCAGGCTCTGATGGCACAGCGTGCAAACCACTCGGGTCTTGTCGTCAGCACATTGTTTGAAGAAGTGCCATGCCAGGGAACTCCTTGAAGCTGCCTTTGGGGTGCTCGGTCCCAGATGGCGGCGGTCAGTAGCAGGCGGAGTCTCTTGGCGGCGGGTGTTCTGCTTTTGCCCACTGCTCCCTCTTTTGCTACGCTGTTGGCTCGGTCTCACCACTGCCTCTTCCTCCGAACTGTGAAAGTCAGTGGCACGACCTTCATTCCATGTGGGGTCTAGGACCTCATCGTCCCCTGCATCGTCTTCCACCCAGTCTTGATCCCTGACCTCCTGTTCAGTCTGCACACTGCAGAAAGACGCAGCAGTTGGCACCTGTGTTTCGTCATCATCAGAGACATGCTGAGGTGGTATTCCCATGTCCTCATCATCAGGAAACATAAGTGGTTGTGCGTCAGTGCATTCTATGTCTTTCACCGCTGGGGAAGGGCTAGGTGGATGCCCTTGGGAAACCCTGCCAGCGGAGTCTTCAAACAGCATAAGAGACTGCTGCATAACTTGAGGCTGAGACAGTTTCCCTGGTATGCATGGGGGTGATGTGACAGACTGATGGGGTTGGTTTTCAGGCGCCATCTGTGCGCTTTCTGCAGAAGACTGGGTGGGAGATAATGTGAACGTGCTGGATCCACTGTCGGCCACCCAATTGACTAATGCCTGTACCTGCTCAGGCCTTACCATCCTTAGAACGGCATTGGGCCCCACCATATATCGCTGTAAATTCTGGCGGCTACTGGGACCTGAGGTAGTTGGTACACTAGGACGTGTGGATGTGGCAGAACGGCCACGTCCTCTCCCAGCACCAGAGGGTCCACTAACACCACCACGACCATGTCCACGTCCGCGTCCCTTACTAGATGTTTTTCTCATTGTTATGGTTCACCACAACAACAAATATATTATTTGGCCCAATGTATTGTATTCAAATTCAGCGGGATATAAATTTGAGGCCTAGTATTTAGGCGCTGGGTGACCGGTATGGATTTAGTGACAGAATTAGACTTGGAAATGCACAGAAGCGTGTGTGTGAAGTTATTCTGAATGACCCTATGTGCACCTTGAATATGATATACCCTTTTAGGGATAGATTTCAAATAGCTCTGATATAGCAGAAACCACTAAATTATGAAATTGCTAAATTGGGAATTGTATTTCAACCCAGAACAAGAAATGTGCTTGAACGGACACTAAATAACTTCGCCCAGCTACAGACAGCGTAACGACAGATTTAGCTGGATATAAATTTGAGGCCTAGTATTTAGGCGCTGGGTGACAGGTATGGGTTTAGTGACAGAATTAGACTTGGAAATGCACAGTAGCGGGTGTGTGAAGTTATTCTGAATGTCCCTATGTGCACCTTCAATATGATCTACCCTTTTAGGGATAGATTTCAAATAGCTCTGATATAGCAGAAACCACTAAATTATGAAATTGCTAAATTGGGAATTGTATTTCAACCCAGAACAAGAAATGTGCTTGAACGGACACTAAATAACTCGCCCAGCTACAGCACTAAGGACAGATTTAGCTGGATATGAATTTGAGGCCTAGTATTTAGGCGCTGGGTGACAGGTATGGGTTTAGTGACAGAATTAGACTTGGAAATGCACAGTAGCGGGTGTGTGTGAAGTTATTCTGAATGTCCCTATGTGCACCTTCAATATGATCTACCCTTTTAGGGATAGATTTCAAATAGCTCTGATATAGCAGAAACCACTAAATTATGAAATTGCTAAATTGGGAATTGTATTTCAACCCAGAACAAGAAATGTGCTTGAACGGACACTAAATAACTCGCCCAGCTACAGCACTAAGGACAGATTTAGCTGGATATAAATTTGAGGCCTAGTATTTAGGCGCTGGGTGACAGGTATGGGTTTAGTGACAGAATTAGACTTGGAAATGCACAGTAGCGGGTGTGTGAAGTTATTCTGAATGTCCCTATGTGCACCTTCAATATGATCTACCCTTTTAGGGATAGATTTCAAATAGCTCTGATATAGCAGAAACCACTAAATTATGAAATTGCTAAATTGGGAATTGTATTTCAACCCAGAACAAGAAATGTGCTTGAACGGACACTAAATAACTCGCCCAGCTACAGCACTAACGACAGATTTAGCTGGATATAAATTTGAGGCCTAGTATTTAGGCGCTGGGTGACAGGTATGGGTTTAGTGACAGAATTAGACTTGGAAATGCACAGTAGCGGGTGTGTGAAGTTATTCTGAATGTCCCTATGTGCACCTTCAATATGATCTACCCTTTTAGGGATAGATTTCAAATAGCTCTGATATAGCAGAAACCACTAAATTATGAAATTGCTAAATTGGGAATTGTATTTCAACCCAGAACAAGAAATGTGCTTGAACGGACACTAAATAACTCGCCCAGCTACAGCACTAAGGACAGATTTAGCTGGATATGAATTTGAGGCCTAGTATTTAGGCGCTGGGTGACAGGTATGGGTTTAGTGACAGAATTAGACTTGGAAATGCACAGTAGCGGGTGTGTGAAGTTATTCTGAATGTCCCTATGTGCACCTTCAATATGATCTACCCTTTTAGGGATAGATTTCAAATAGCTCTGATATAGCAGAAACCACTAAATTATGAAATTGCTAAATTGGGAATTGTATTTCAACCCAGAACAAGAAATGTGCTTGAACGGACACTAAATAACTCGCCCAGCTACAGCACTAAGGACAGATTTAGCTGGATATAAATTTGAGGCCTAGTATTTAGGCGCTGGGTGACAGGTATGGGTTTAGTGACAGAATTAGACTTGGAAATGCACAGTAGCGGGTGTGTGAAGTTATTCTGAATGTCCCTATGTGCACCTTCAATATGATCTACCCTTTTAGGGATAGATTTCAAATAGCTCTGATATAGCAGAAACCACTAAATTATTAAATTGCTAAATTGGGAATTGTATTTCAACCCAGAACAAGAAATGTGCTTGAACGGACACTAAATAACTCGCCCAGCTACAGCACTAAGGACAGATTTAGCTGGATATAAATTTGAGGCCTAGTATTTAGGCGCTGGGTGACAGGTATGGGTTTAGTGACAGAATTAGACTTGGAAATGCACAGTAGCGGGTGTGTGAAGTTATTCTGAATGTCCCTATGTGCACCTTCAATATGATCTACCCTTTTAGGGATAGATTTCAAATAGCTCTGATATAGCAGAAACCACTAAATTATTAAATTGCTAAATTGGGAATTGTATTTCAACCCAGAACAAGAAATGTGCTTGAACGGACACTAAATAACTCGCCCAGCTACAGCACTAAGGACAGATTTAGCTGGATATGAATTTGAGGCCTAGTATTTAGGCGCTGGGTGACAGGTATGGGTTTAGTGACAGAATTAGACTTGGAAATGCACAGTAGCGGGTGTGTGAAGTTATTCTGAATGTCCCTATGTGCACCTTCAATATGATCTACCCTTTTAGGGATAGATTTCAAATAGCTCTGATATAGCAGAAACCACTAAATTATTAAATTGCTAAATTGGGAATTGTATTTCAACCCAGAACAAGAAATGTGCTTGAACGGACACTAAATAACTCGCCCAGCTACAGCACTAAGGACAGATTTAGCTGGATATAAATTTGAGGCCTAGTATTTAGGCGCTGGGTGACAGGTATCGGTTTAGTGACAGAATTAGACTTGGAAATGCACAGTAGCGGGTGTGTGAAGTTATTCTGAATGTCCCTATGTGCACCTTCAATATGATATACCCTTTTAGGGATAGATTTCAAATAGCTCTGATACAGCAGAAACCACTAAATTTTTAAATTGCTAAATTGGGAATTGTATTTCAACCCAGAACAAAAAATGTGCTTTGACGGACACTAAATAACTTTCCCAGCCACAACAGGACAGCGGTAACGAGAGATTTAGCGGGATATAAATTTGAGGCCTAGTATTTAGGCGCTGGGTGACCGGTATGGATTTAGTGACAGAATTAGACTGGGATATGGCCAAAAAATAACCACACTATTGCTGGTTAAATGCACTTGGTGATGGGCGCAGCTTGCCCCTGATGTAGTATATGGCCAAAAAATGAACAGACTATTGCTGGTTAAATGCACTTGGTGTCACAGCTTGACCAACCACACTACTGAGGGTTAAATGCACTTGGTGACGGGCGCAGCTTGCCCCTGATGTAGTATATGGCCAAAAAATGAACAGACTATTGCTGGTTAAATGCACTTGGTGACGGGCGCAGCTTGCCCCTGATTTAGTATATGGCCAAAAAATGAACAGACTATTGCTGGTTAAATGCACTTGGTGTGATAGCTTGACCAACCACACTACTGAGGGTTAAATGCACTTGGTGACGGGCGCAGCTTGCCCCTGATGTAGTATATGGCCAAAAAATAAACAGACTATTGCTGGTTAAATGCACTTGGTGTGACAGCTTCACCCTGATGTAGGCTTTAGCCAAAAAACAAACGCACCATTGAGGGTTAAATGCACTTGGTGACAGGCGCAGCTTGCCCCTGATGTAGTATATGGCCAAAAAATAAACAGACTATTGCTGGTTAAATGCACTTGGTGTGACAGCTTCACCCTGATGTAGGCTTTAGCCAAAAAACAACCACACCATTGAGGGTTAAATGCACTTGGTCGCAGCTTGTGCTGGCGCACCACAAGACACAAAATGGCCGCCGATCACCCCAGAAAAATGTGACTGACAAACGGTCTGGGCAGCCTAAAAACAGTGAGCAATTGAGGATCAGCAGCTCAATGATCCACAGCTGCAGATCGATCAGTTAATCAAGTCCTTTGGAGGAGTTAATCTGCCTAATCTCGCCCTACTGTCGCAGCCGCAACCTCTCCCTACGCTAATCAGAGCAGAGTGACGGGCGGCGCTATGTGACTCCAGCTTAAATAGAGGCTGGGTCACATGGTGCTCTGGCCAATCACAGCCATGCCAATAGTAGGCATGGCTGTGATGGCCTCTTGGGGCAAGTAGTATGACGCTTGTTGATTGGCTGCTTTGCAGCCTTTCAAAAAGCGCCAAGAAAGCGTCACAAAAGCGCGAAGAAAGCGACGAACACCGAACCCGAACCCGGACTTTTACGAAAATGTCCGGGTTCGGGTCCGTGTCACGGACACCCCAAAATTCGGTACGAACCCGAACTATACAGTTCGAGTTCGCTCATCCCTACCGGAAACAAGAGAAGCATTTTGAAAATCAAACCATGTAGATATATTGCAAATCAATAGATATTCCAACTGGGTAAAACAGTTTTGTACATTGACTAAAGGAAAAATATGATGCAGACTCTGAATAGAGTTATCAACAGTACTCCCTGAAGAGTGTGCACTCTGTGAGGCCAAAATAAGTGCTTATGCTAAGAGACATCCACTGTTAGAACAGTCAATATATCAATTCAAAAATGAGGAACATTAGAACAATCACATATGCAACAAAGGAAGCATTCATCCTAAACTGTAATTCCAGCTGTGTAAATTCATAATTGAGGCAACAGTGGACAATGAAGGGAAAGTTAGACTTAATTCTTTGCTACATTATGCCCTATATACTGTATTGTGTAACTGGAAATAGCTGGTATCCTTAAAAAATGTGTAGCTAATGGTTTATTTATTTTATTCTTTGCTTCTATTATTCTAATTTTAAAAAATAAAACCAAGACAATTGATACTTCAGCAGTAGGCTTGAAAAATGTAATGTTGCTTGGTCTTGGGTTAGTGCAACTCTTCCTAATTGGCGGTTGTCAGGTGGTTGAACTTAAGAATGCATGATTGTTGGTCTTCACGTCTTGAAGTAGAGAAATCAACCGCCTCAATACTTACATTGGTTCAATTTCAGGTCATCATGGGTTGGGGTCCAATAGATGGACTATACCGTTCAAAAGATTCAGTGGACATGATAGTTATGATAGTTTCTATTTGTAGGGTTAAAATGAATGAGATCAGGTTAGTTGCAACTGATCATAGAACATAAGCTAGACAATATTGATGCCATTCTGTGCAGCCTCCAAGCACCTAGACACAAACAAACTTGTAGTTTATATATCAGAGAGACCACATTTATTGGTAGAATGGGAGTCCTCTGACCTCTGTAGTACTACAGAATGGGAGAGATTGGGAGGTGGCCATGCAAGGATGCAACTCTATTTCTTGTAGTTTTATTATTATAGTGAAATAATTATCTACAGATGTGGCCAAGTTAAAGTTGACTCTGATAACACGTCACAGTGTTATCTCCTTACAAAAGCCATTGAAAAAGTCAGTTAATATTTTCTTACCATTGTTTGCTTAATGCGTTAACTAGAGATGAGTGAATTTCTCAAAAATTTTACTCGGCTGGTTCGCCAAATTTTCTGAAATGATTTGATTCGATCCAAATTTATTCACGGCAATATGCGTTAAAAACAGCTATTTCCTGGCTGCAGAGAGCCTGTATAGTAATGTAGAGCACTGTGCCTTGCAGTAACACGCATAGGGAGTCTGCTGTGGTAGTGAAACAATACCGTGAGTCAGTATGACACGCAGATGACAGGAGTTGCTCTTAGAATTACTGCACACTTCACTTATTTGGGCAGTCACGGGGCCAAACTGACTAAATAACTCCAGTGTGAACTCAGCCTTACAGGTCAATGTTAGTGCCAGGTATAAAGAACCGTGCAGAGGCCCAAGATCTGTAGTGTGAAAGAGAGAAGTTTTTTTACACTGACGTCATCTGATTCCACATAGATGTTTACAGAACCTGATCTATTAAACACTTATATAAGTAGAGCCCCCCTGACAGAGTGGAGATGGTGTCAGCAGTAAGTTTGTGTTGACATCACGGATTATTTTGCCCTTTCTCTGATCAGCCAGAACAAAAAACCCCTGTGAGGAATATGGATTATTATTTAATGTCAGCCATTTTCTCACACCAGCCACCTGCTGTCTGATAGCAAGAGGGAGAAGCACCCCAGGGGTCCTGGCTTCAAACAAGCTACTCGCTTATACATAGCACCTACTCCAGCCAGCCAGAAACCCAGCTAATGGAACAGGAAAAACCTCTCTGGAGGGAGTCTAAGCCCTTCACCACTTCAATCGAAGCTATTAGACATATTGGAACTGACAATTCATAAGGAATTAAGAATAGCCTGTGCATCACATACATAAGTCAGTTAGATATTTGCAGTACTGTGGCCAATACGGTCGGGCTCCTGCTCTTGGTTTGGTAATAGGATACCAGGGAGATGAGATATACATATCTCCCCACATAAACCAAATAACGGTACCAGGTGTGGACTCTACTTGTAGCCGGAACCTAGGCGGGTCCGTTGGTCCCAGAACCATCTCCCTGTGACCTTCTGGTCTGGAGCTACGAACCCTAATGGGTTTTGTGGGTTGTTGGGCTGCCCAGAGGTGGAATAGGGAGGTGTCTGTATTTACCACTCAGGCCACTGTATATATTTTCTGTGTATATTGTGTTATGTCTAGTGAGTCCTTAAGGCAATTAAATACTCTATATAATCCCATTAGCAGACCAGGCTTATATCAAACGATAAGCTGGTAGCAGTTTTCAAGGGCTGAGGAAGAGCTGTTTCACTGAGGCAGTGAAAAGGCTCCCTCAGCGTGTTGCCTCTCTGTGCCTGTGTGGACAGGAGGAGTCTGTGAACACTGTATAAAGCTGATCTTATCTGCTCCTCAGGGACGGTGTAACGTCATGCCTTGGTAACCAGTGACTATACCGTATCTCGCTGGCTCTACGTATTTTACTTCCAGCGGCAGCGAGGTGCGGTATTCGTCACACCCCAAAAATGGTCAGCATTTGGTCAGTAATCCATCATTATTTCTAAAGCCCCCAAAAACACAAGAGTGGATCCAAAACAGAGATGACACATGAATAGAATATTTGCATGTCTTCTGTGTTTTGTACTTACTTCTGCTTTTGGCTACCAAATCATAAGCCAATTCTGATAAGACCATACAGGCCTTACAGCTGCTACACAGACAGGATCCTTTGTGCGGCTCATTTTTCCTTACTTCTGACAGAACAGAAGAAGGGTCATATAAATGATGATGTCAACCAAGCCAAAAAGGCAAAATTGCGGCCCAGTCATAGAGTGGGGAGGGTGGGAGAACAGCTTGAGAAGTCCACAGAGTGGCCCAATGAAATAGTGTTGAAGTAGTAGCAGCAGCATGAGGAGACCACAGAGCAGCCCAGCGACATATGACATAGTGCGGAGGTGGCAGCAGCAGCAGCATGAGGAGACCACTGAGTGGCTCATTTACATAGTGTTGAGTTAGCAGCAGCATGAGGAGGCCACAGAGTGGCAATGTGACATAGTGTGGAGGTGGTAGCAACATCATGAGGAGGCCACAGAGTGGGACAGTGACATAGTGTTAATTTAGCAGCAGCATGAGGAGACCACAGAGTGGCAAGGTGACCTAGTGTGGAGGTGGTAGCAGCAGCAGCATGAGGAAACCACAGAGTGGCCCATTTACATACTGTTGAGTAAGCAGCAGCATGAGGAGGCCACAGAGTGGCAAGGTAACATAGTGTGGAGGTGGGAGCAACATCATGAGGAGGCCACAGAGTGGGCCAGTGACATAGTGCTGATTTAGTAGCAGCATGAGGAGACCACAGAGTGGCAAGGTGACATAGTGTGAAGGTGGCATCAGCAGCCTGAGGAGGCCATATAGTGGCCTGGTGACATAGTGTTGAGTTCGCAGCAGCATGATGAGGCCACAGACTGGCAAGGAGACATAGTGTGGAGGTGGCAGCAGCAGCATAAGGAGGCCACAGAGTGGCCCAGTGACATAATGTTGATTTAGCAGCAGCATGAGCAGGCCACGATGTGGCAAGGTGACCTAGTGTGGAGGTGGCAGCAACAGCATGAGAAGACCACAGACTGGCAAGGTGACATAGTGTGGAGGTAACAGAAGCAGCATGAGGAGACCACAGAGTGGCACAATGACAGAGTGTGGAGGTGGTAGCAGCATGAGGAGACCTGAGTGGTGAGGTGGCATCAGCTTTAGGAGACCACAGAGTGACCTTGTGACAGAGTAAGGAGGTGGGTGGCAATAACAGTACCCGCTGATGATGGTGGGTGTAAGAAGGAGCACTTGGCATCAGATGTGTGGCATCAGGCAGGTGGCAGCATCAGAATTGTAGCTGAAGCAGGTTGCCAGAAGAAACCAGTCTTTTTTTGTCAAGGTTTGGGTGAGGAAGCATAATTGATCTAATCTGATGCATCTGGCATTGGTAGGTGGAAATCCTGGCTGATCCACACCTGATTCATCTTGACAAAGGTCAGTCTCTTCACATTTTGGGTGAACGGGCGAGTTCTCCTTGGGGTAACTATGGCCACCATCGCACTAAACACCCGCTCGGATGCCACACTACTAGCCTGGCAGGACAGCTTTTCCAGGGCAGTTGCGGCCAAAAATACAGTATGGCTGCCCAGTAGTCCACCAATCTTCAATGTGGGGTGGCAGGGTGCTGTCCAAGTATGCCACCACCTGCTGGGTCAGGTTCTGCTCCAGGTCTAGCTGCTGCTGCTGGTTAGCAGTTTCTTCACTAGGCAGGTTAAGAAAGCTGATCATCATCGACTTTAGACTGTTTCTGGTACTTCTCCTACCCCCGACCCCGCCACAGCAGCCATGGCAGTGGAACGAGAGTTCAGAAGGCGCCCCTGGTCAGACCTGTGAGAGGATGGATGAGTCATTGAACGGTGTGGGTAGTAAACTCCACACAGAACACAAGAGGAAAGGGAAAAGGTACTAGGCCTGCAAACTAGGGAAAGGTCACCCCCTAGTGAATCCCTAAATAGAGCCCTGACTACTATCAGTATGAACAGACCTCGATGGTAGGAATGTCCATAAGCAGGAACCTAGAGCCCTATCTGACCCTAAAGGGCCCTGGAAATAGTGTAAGGACAAAGATGACCTGTTCCTTAGCTGAAGGAACAGGAGACTCCCTCAGGCCTAATACCAAAAGAAAGGGGATTACAACAAACAAGGAATAAGGAAAAGACACTTAACTCCGAAGTACGCAGACGAGCAGGAACTCAGAGGAGAACCAAACACCAGCACCATCACAGCCAGAAAGGAGCTATCAACCACATAGCATGATGGGTGAGACCAGACTTAATAGCGTTGGAATGACCACTTAAACTACACCTGAGACAAGAGGTGTGGTCATAACCATCAACAACACAGAAACAAGTGAAATCAAAGAGGCTCTCAGATCACATCACGTGCAGCCACTCTCGTAGATCTTCTGACCTCTGTTACGGGAGAGGGCGTGAAAGGACAATGGCGCAGATAGGCAGCGGCCAACTGACTACATAGGATGTCTCTGCCAAGTTGCTGGTTTGGCTGGGCAGGAACCACATTTAACCAGTGGGCCATAAAGGACATATATTGTCCTTGACCGTGGTTACAGCTCTACACGACGGCGCTGCCATGCACTTTGGCAGACACTGACAGGCTCAAGGACTGGCCCACCTTCTGTTCTACATATTTGTGCAGGGCTGGTACTCAGATCACATCACTTGCAGCCACTCTCATAGATATTCTGACACCTGTCACGGGAGAGACCGTGAATGGACGATAGCACAGATAGGCAGCGTCCAACTGACTACATAGGATGTATCTATAGTAGTTCAGTTTGTCTTCCCTCTCAGCGGGTGTAAAAAAGGCCTCCATTTTGGACCAGTAGAGAGGGTCCAACAAGGTGGAGAACCAGAACTCATCCCTCTGGCGAATGGTGACAATTCCGCTGTCACTATCCAAGCAAGTGAGCATGCAGGGGGCCATTTGTGCAAGTGATTCGGAGAGACTCCCTGCATCCATCGCCACTGCATACTGCCACGGTGTGCTTAGGTCATCTGCCTTGTCTTCCTGATCTCCCTCTTGCTCCTCCGGGTGCTCCTGCTCCTCCTCTCCTGTCACCTGTGTAAAAACAAAACACCCATTTCGCTACACATTGCTTGTGTTCCAATGTCCTCCTCCTTCTCCTCCTCCAGTTCAGCCCCCACAGGGCTCATATGGCCGTGATATATAGGCACCACGTCTCCAGTCCTCTGTCTAGCCAGATGTACTAGTATCTGTTCCAGGCAGGGCCAGACTGGGTATAAAAACCAGCCCTGGAAAAAATTACATACCAGCCCCATAGCATTGTGTAATTATACCAGCAGTCCAGCACAACATAATTTTCTTGTTTACCCACATGGCATCCGCTCGTGTTAAAGAGCCCTAAGCCCATCTGGTCCTACCTCATCCAGGGTGTCGTTGGCGTGATGGTCCACTGGATCCAGAACATTAAGCTGCAGTGGTTCTGGGGACTATAGTGTCCCTTTATTGTGAGGTAAATTAGAGATTAGTGCCACTAATAATATACTAGATTGCCTCCTTACAACCAGATGAGGATGATGATGGTCTCTAGCTGCAGTCTGGCTCCACTGGCCTTGTGTAGAACAAGCTCTCTGGAGGCTGTTTGAAACTGTGGTCACAAAAATCTATGTTCTGGGAGAACAGGAAGCAGCTCCATTTTTTGGGGCCCTTTACACAGCTCAAGGTCTGGGCCCCAGGGCCTGACGGTGAGTATGCCCATAAGGCCAACCCATAAGTCCACCTACATGTCCCACCCATGAGTTTGTTCACAGTGGGTGAAGTGTGTAGGGCAGGCATGTCCAAACTGCGGCCCTCCAGCTGTTGCAAAACTCTCAGCATGCCCTAATAGCTGTAAGCTATCCAGGCATGCTGGGAGTTGTAGTTTTGCAACAGCTGGAGGGCCGCAGTTTGGACATGCCTGATGTAGGGGTTCTCCCAGGCTATTTTATGGTGACGCTGCATATGTTGACACAGGGCCGTGGTGCCAACATTAGCACCCTGGCCACGCTTCACCTTCTGCCCACAGATTCAGCAAATGGCTATGTTCACCTCCTGCGGCGGCTTAACAAAAAACTGCCACACCGCCGAGTAAGTGATTTTACCCCCAACACTCTGCACTGACTCCCACTGACTGCTACTGCTGCTGCCCCCGTGAAACCCTGCACCACTACTTTCTAGACAGGTAGGCTCCTGCGAAGCAGGTGGTCTACCCCGGGGACAATTGGTTCCCAACCTCCCACTGCTGACACCCTGCCTACTCTCGGCTATGCTACCGATTTGCTGGCTCCACCACTGCCTCATGCACAACCTGCCACCCTCTTCTCCAGATGATGATCAAGCCCCTTCATCACCCCTCTCTCAATTGCGATCGGCTACATCATCATCGAGTACTGTCTGTACGTCATTAATGTCCTCCTCAACGGTCTCTGAGCCAGGAGCCTGACCGCTCACAACACCAGCTCCCATGCCACTCTCCTCATCACTACTTGCCCGCCTACCGGAGGAAGTGGCGGATGTCTTTTCCAGATCTTGACTTGGCAGTAGCTGCTGACTGTCCTCTAGTAGCCCGTTATTGCTGGATAGTGGAGCTGAGCCCACAACATATAATAATTCTCTGCCTGAGGGAACAGAAAAAGACAGAGGCAGGTTAAGGACAGATGAGAAGAAAGGGCCTGCTCCCGGTCCATGCCAATTAAAGGTTGTGTCTGACGAACCAACCGTCTCTTGGCTGGGGGTGTCTGATGTCACTTGGGACGAGGTGGATGACTGAGTCAACCATTCAAGAACCGCTGGGTTGCTGGTCAAGACATGACCGCTAGCTGACACTGGGAGCTCAGGCCTTTGGAAGTGACCTCTTTTGCCACGCCCCCTTACTCTGCTGCGACCTGTGCTTGTGCTAGAAAAATTTAGGCCTCTGCCCCTGCCCTGTGCAGGGCCTGTCACTTCTCTGTCTGACATACTGTTAGATCAAATAAGTAAATATAAATACAATGAATACACCCCCAAAAAGGCTGTAATTTTCTCACTTCACCTCACAACATCAAATAATACTTTTTTTTGCCACTAATACACCCACAAAAAGGCTTTAGAACATATAACTGCACCGCTGAAGGGCAAATAATATACAGGTCCTTCTCAAAAAATTAGCATATTGTGATAAAGTTCATTATTTTCTGTAATGTACTGATAAACATTAGACTTTCATATATTTTAGATTCATTACACACCAACTGAAGTAGTTCAAGCCTTTTATTGTTTTAATATTGATGATTTTGGCATACAGCTCATGAAAACCCAAAATTCCTATCTAAAAAAATTAGCATATCATGAAAAAAAAGGGTCTCTAAACGAGCTATTAACCTAATCATCTGAATCAACTAATTAACTCTAAACACCTGCAAAAGATTCCTGAGGCTTTTAAAAACTCCCAGCCTGGTTCATTACTCAAAACCGCAATCATGGGTAAGACTGCCGACCTGACTGCTGTCCAGAAGGCCATCATTGACACCCTCAAGCAAGAGGGTAAGACACAGAAAGAAATTTCTGAACGAATAGGCTGTTCCCAGAGTGCTGTATCAAGGCACCTCAGTGGGAAGTCTGTGGGAAGGAAAAAGTGTGGCAGAAAACGCTGCACAACGAGAAGAGGTGACCGGACCCTGAGGAAGATTGTGGAGAAGGACCCATTCCAGACCTTGGGGGACCTGCGGAAGCAGTGGACTGAGTCTGGAGTAGAAACATCCAGAGCCACCGTGTACAGGCGTGTGCAGGAAATGGGCTACAGGTGCCGCATTCCCCAGAAACAGCGGCAGAAGCGCCTGACCTGGGCTACAGAGAAGCAGCACTGGACTGTTGCTCAGTGGTCCAAAGTACTTTTTTCGGATGAAAGCAAATTTTGCATGTCATTCGGAAATCAAGGTGCCAGAGTCTGGAGGAAGACTGGGGAGAGGGAAATGCCAAAATGCCTGAAGTCCAGTGTCAAGTACCCACAGTCAGTGATGGTCTGGGGTGCCATGTCAGCTGCTGGTGTTGGTCCACTGTGTTTTATCAAGGGCAGGGTCAATGCAGCTAGCTATCAGGAGATTTTGGAGCACTTCATGCTTCCATCTGCTGAAAAGCTTTATGGAGATGAAGATTTCATTTTTCAGCACGACCTGGCACCTGCTCACAGTGCCAAAACCACTGGTAAATGGTTTACAGACCATGGTATTACTGTGCTCAATTGGCCTGCCAACTCTCCTGACCTGAACCCCATAGAGAAGAGAAAGTTGAGAGACGCAAGACCCAACACTCTGGATGAGCTTAAGGCCGCTATCGAAGCATCCTGGGCCTCCATAACACCTCAGCAGTGCCACAGGCTGATTGCCTCCATGCCACGCCGCATTGAAGCAGTCATTTCTGCAAAAGGATTCCCGACCAAGTATTGAGTGCATAACTGAACATAATTATTTGAAGGTTGACTTTTTTTGTATTAAAAACACTTTTCTTTTATTGGTCGGATGAAATATGCTAATTTTTTTACATAGGAAATTTGGGTTTTCATGAGCTGTATGCCAAAATCATCAATATTAAAACAATAAAAGGCTTGAACTACTTCAGTTGGTGTGTAATGAATCTAAAATATATGAAAGTCTAATGTTTATCAGTACATTACAGAAAATTATGAACTTTATCACAATATGCTAATTTTTTGAGAAGGACCTGTATATTTTTTGCCACTAATACACACCAAAAAAGGCTTTAGAGCATATAACTGCACCGCTAAACGGAAAATAGTACTTTTTTTGCCACTAATACGTGCCAAAAAAAGGCTTAAGAACATATCATTGCAATTCTGAATGGCAATTAAGCCCCTCTTTTCCACTAATACACGCCAAAAAAGCTTTAGAACATATAACTACAACGTTGAACGGCCAAAAAAGCTTTAGAACATATAACTGCATTGCTGAACGGAAAATAATACTTTTTTCCTACTAATATAAGCCAAAAAGGGCTGTAATTTTCTCACTTCACCACACAATGGCTAATAAATAAGCCATTTTTTCCCACTTATACATGCCCAAAAAAGGCTTTAGAACATATAACTGCACCGCACAAGGTCAATTAAGACGTATAAATGTTTCCTAGTAATACACCCTGTTAATGGCTGTATCTCACAGCACTTGCACCCCAATAAAAAAAAAGGTTTGCTGGAATTACAGAGGTATCATCTATTGCAAACCTAAAAGCAGCAGTAGACTGCTGGTACTCAGGGAAAGAGAGGGGTTAGGATAACACCTACCTTCGGACCCCTTCCCTCCCCCCAACTTAACTTAAACAAATGACGCAGACCACCTTCTTAACTTTATAACTCTCATTTACTGGGTGATTGTCGGCCACAGCTCACATTATACAGGCAGTTATAAACTCCTCCTCCGAACCACTCCTTCTGTGCGTGTGCCAACCCCTGAACATCAGAGGGCACGTGCTCCAGATCATCTCCCATCCAGCTTCAGATCTCCACATTGCCGCCAGCTGTGACTTCCTAATTCCGTACCACTAGGAACCTCGAAAAAGGAAAAAACAAATTAACCAACCAAGCATTAACATTAAAAACCATAACACAGGGCGGGCGGGCGGGACCAGCTTCCTTCACCGAACAGAGGAAGAGGCAGGAGCAGGGGAGGGCGTATTTATCCTCCTAAAGGTCACCTCCCCTTCCCTCAATTAGCCACACCACCTTGCAATTTAACCCTTTCTTTTCCTTTTACCATCTGCCATTAAACCACCAGGAAATATCCCTTATATGGGCCCTCAGACCTCCTTAGGGAAGGATGGGGGAACCATCAGTCCCTCATCACCCTCCCTAAACCTGTCGGGTGCTCTCCATAATGGCAATTTGGATCCCCAGTCCGTGCAGCAAGGTGTTCCTATTACTTATGCTGTAAACTCCCCTATTGAACCCTGTTCTGCTTAAATACCTTGGAATAATCCCACCCTATCCTTTTCCTACACTTCTAATGCTCTTTCCCTGAACTTCTATTCAGCAAAATAAAAGTTTCTAAATCCTTCCTAGCACTGTCCCTAGCGCCTGCTGACATCTCTCTCTCTGCACTAAGTACACTGGAAAATGGCTGAATCCAAGATGGCTGAGGCTATTTATAGGGCTGTGACATCACAGGGCTGGCTACTGAACAGCTATATGCATGGCATTGTGGGTGATCCCTCGTTCCCAGAGTTCTTAGCTCCATGTCCTAACATGTGCAGCAGCCATTTTAGGAAAAAATTTGATTTGTTACCACAAAGCATCAGGAAATCCGGATTTGGTGAGAATCAAATTTTACCTGAAATTTGGATCGAATTCCACTTAAGCCTCGATTCGCTCATTTCTAGCGTTAAGCATCAATTTTAGATTGTCTATATATTTATTTCAAGGGGTTGTGCCAAGTCTATCCACTAGATAACTAACTAATCAGCGGGAATCTGACCACTGATCTAATCCCGAGAACAAGGGTCCTTTTCCCATATCCTGATGGAGTGTCAGACTGAGCATACACCCTGCGATCCATTCATTTACTATGGGACAGTCAGATATAGATGAGTTTAGCGCTCGGCTGTTTCCAACTGTTCATAGAGAATGAGTGGAGTGACATTCTTGTGGTTGTAGATTGTGACAGAAAGAAGTTACGCAGAACTGATAAAAAACTGATGATATTATTGCACACTCGCTAACTCTCCTGGAACGTCAAAGAGGCTCCTGAAATAAGTGGATACAAAGCCCAGAATGAGCAGGAATTTAAATGATAGAAGTACAAGTTTTACTAAATCTTTTCCCATAAAACTATATATCAATCTGCTCAGCTCCTTCTGCTTACTACCCTGTAGCCTTCGGCTCAGACACCATGTTCAACATGACAGGTGCCCTTTAAAATATCCAATTTGCTTTTAAAGATTTAGTGGGACATTTATGAATGCTGTTTTGCGGTGCTAAATTGTTGGATAACTTGCAGCAAAATTTTGCAACTTTTGGCTTCCCACAACACTTTCAGAAGTGGAGTGAGAAATTTGTCTGTTTTGGAAAAAAAGATCACTTTTAAGGTGCATTTATGATGTGCGACTCTGGTAAATGTCACACAAAATGTCAGAGCCAGTTCCAAAATATGTCAGGTAACCCCCTGCCGTACAATCACTTAAAAAGGTGAAGACATATTACACATGTGCTGAAACTATAAAACCCATACGTCATCTCATAAATTTGGCGCAGCACAAAAAAACAAAGGCCGACTTATAAGTGATAAGAAAAATATAAAGTGCAATTGATAAATGTCCCCCTTAGAACACAAAGGAAATTTACTGAGCAATATTATTCCAGCAAATATAAGGAAATAAGATGTGTTTATTTTCTTCTCCATCTTCGGGACCATAAACCATTTTTGGTTACATTAAATAGGAAAAATGTTTCTGAAAATAATGTGATACATATGTAAGACAGTGAGAACATTTAGAGCTCATAAAACCCATTTTTTGTTGGCTTGTAGATTTACATCCACAGTAACAGGGCGATGTGAAAAATGAAATTGTAATAGCTTTTGACAACCAATCTGTAGAATTAATGCAGCTGTAACTAAGAAGCTGAAATATCACTAGAGCAAGCATACCCATCCACAGACCATTTTTACACATGTTTGACCATGATGACATCCGTGATAAGATCGTAAGTAGTGTTGGGCGAGCACCAAAGTGTTAATGGGAGAACCCCAGGCACCCCCTGCTCTGAAGAGGGGAGGGTGTCGGGACTCTAGTTTGGCTTAGGCTACTTTCACACTAGCGTTCGGGGCTCCGCTTGGGAGTTCCGTTTAAAGGCTCTCACAAGCGGCCCCGAACGGATCCGTACAGCCCCAATGCATTCTGAGTGGATGCGGATCCGCTCAGAATACATCAGTCTGGCAGCGTTTGGGCTCCGTTCCGCTCAGCAGGCGGACACCTGAACGCAGCTTGCAGCATTTTGGTGTCCGCCTGGCCGTGCGGAGCCAAACGGATCCGTCCAGACTTACAATGCAAGTCAATGGGGACGGATCCGTTTGACGTTGACACAATATGGTGCAATTGCAAACGGATCCGTCCCCCATTGACTTTCAATGTAAAGTCCTATTAATATACCATCGGATCGGAGTTTTCATCAATCCGATGGTATATTTTAACTTGAAGCATCCCCATCACCATGGGAATGCCTCTATGTTAGAATATACCATCGGATTTGAGATAGATCGTGAAACTCAGATCCGACAGTATATTCTAACACAGAGGCGTTCCCATGGTGATGGGGACGCTTCAAGTTAGAATATACTAAAAGAACTGTGTACATGACTGCCCCCCGTTTTTAACTCATTGGTGGCCAGTGCAGCCAGCCCCCCCCTCCCCTCCCCCCCCTGTTTTTAACTCATTGGTGGCCAGTGCGACCAGCCCCCCCTCCCTAACCCCCTGTTTTTAACTCATTGGTGGCCAGTGCGGGCGGCCCCCCCTCCCTCCCCCCCTGTTTTTAACTCATTGGTGGCCAGTGCGGCTGGCCCCCCCCTAATTAAAATGACTGACCCCCCATCATTGGTGGCAGCGGAGAGTTCCGATCGGAGTCCCAGTTTAATCGCTGGGACTCCGATCGGTAACCATGGCAACCAGGACGCTACTGCAGTCCTGGTTGCCATGGTTACATAACAATATTAGAAGCATCATACTTACCTGCTGCGCTGTCTGTGACAGGCCGGGAGCTCCTCCTACTGGTAAGTGACAGGTCTGTGCGGCGCATTGCTTAATGATCTGTCACTTACCAGTAGGAGGAGCTCCCGGCCGGTCACAGACAGCAGACAGGTAAGTATGATGCTTCTAATATTGCTAAGTAACCATGGCAACCAGGACTGCAGTAGCGTCCTGGTTGCCATGGTTACCGATCGGAGTCCCAGCAATTAAACTGGGACTCCGATCGGAACTCTCCGCTGCCACCAATGATGGGGGGTCGGTCATTTTAACTAGGGGGGGGGGCCAGCCGCACGGGCCACTAATGAGTTAAAAACAGGGGGGGAGGGAGGGGGGCCGCCCGCACTGGCCACCAATGAGTTAAAAACAGGGGGGGAGGGAGGGGGGCCGCCTGCACTGGCCACCAATGAGTTAAAAACAGGGAAGAGGGAGGGGGGGACGGCCGCACTTGCCACCAATGAGTTAAAAACGGGGGGGGGGGGAGGGGGCAGTCATGTACACAGTTCTTTTAGTATATTCTAACTTGAAGCGTCCCCATCACCATGGGAACGCCTCTTGTGTTAGAATATACTGTCGGATCTGAGTTTTCACGAAGTGAAAAATCAGATCTGAGAAAAACAGTTATGCAAACGGATCTGTTCTGAACGGATGCAAGCGTTTGCATTATAGGAGTGGATCCGTCTGTACAGACACCAGATGGATCCGCTCCGAACGCAAGTGTGAAAGTAGCCTTAGGAGTCCCTGCTCTGACTCTATATATACAGTGGGATGCAAAAGTTTGGGCAACCTTGTTAATCATCATGATTTTCCTGTATAAATCGTTGGTTAAAAAAAATGTGAGTTAAATATATCATATAGGAGACACACACAGTGATATTTGAGAAGTGAAATGAAGTTTATTGGATTTACAGAAAGTGTGCTATAATTGTTTAAACAAAATTAGTCATGTGCATAAATTTGGGCACCACAAAAAAGAAATGAAATCAATATTTAGTAGATCCTCCTTTTGCAGAAATTACAGCCTCTAAACACTTCCTGTAGGTTCCAATGAGAGTCTGGATTCTGGTTGAAGGTATTTTGGACCATTCCTCTTTACAAAACATCTTTAGTTCATTCAGGTTTGATGGCTTCCGAGCACTGACAGCCCTCTTTTAACCACAGATTTTCAATTATATTCAGGTCTGGGGACTGAGATGGCCATTCCAGAACGTTGTACTTGTTCCTCTGCATAAATGCCTTAGTGGATTTTGAGCAGTGTTTAGGGTCGTTGTCTTGTTGAAAGATCCAGCCCCGGCGCAGCTTCAGCTTTGTCACTGATTCCTGGACATTGGTCTCCAGAATCTGCTGATACTCAGCAGAATCCATGCGTCCCTCAACTTTGACAAGATTCCCAGTCCCTGCACTGGCAACACAGCCCCACAGCATGATGGAACCACCACCATATTTTACTGTAGGTAGCAGGTGTTTTTCTTGGAATGCTGTGTTCCTTTTCCTCCATAGATAACGCTCCTTGTTATGGCCAAATAACTCAATTTTAGTTTCATCAGTCCACAGCACCTTATTCCAAAATGAAGCTGGCTTGTCCAAATGTGCTTTAGCCCACCTCAAGCAGCACTTTTTGTGCTGTGGGCGGAGAAAAGGCTTCCTCTGCATCACTCTCGCATACAGCATCTCCTTGTGTAAAGTGCGCCGAATGGTTGAACGATGCACAGTGACTCCATCTGCAGCAAGATGATGTTGTAGGTCTTTGATGCTGGTCTGTGAGTTGACTCTGACTGTTCTCACCATTCGTCGCTTCTGTCTATCCGAGATTTTTCTTGGTCTGCCACTTCGAGCCTTAACTTGAACTGAGCCTGTGGTCTTCCATTTCCTCAATATGTTCCTAACTGTGGAAACAGACAGCTGAAATCTCTGAGACAGCTTTCTGTATCCTTCCCTTAAACCATGATGGTGAACAATCTTTGTCTTCAGGTCATTTGAGAGTTGTTTTGAGACCCCCATGTTGCTACTCTTCAGAGAAAATTAAAAGAGGAGGGAAACTTACAATTGACCCCCTTAAATACTCTTTCTCATAATTGGATTCACCTGTGTATGTAGGTCAGGGGTCACTAAGCTTACCAAGCCAATTTTAGTTCCAATAATTAGTTCTAAAGGTTTTGGAATCAATAAAATGACAACAGTGCCCACATTTATGCACCTGCCTAATTTTGTTTAAACAATTATAGCAAACTTTCTGTAAATCCAATAAACTTCATTTCACTTCTCAAATATCACTGTGTGTGTCTCCTATATGATATATTTAACTGACATTTTTTTATCGTAACAAACAACGATTTATACAGGAAAATCATGAGGATTAACAAGGTTGCCCAAACTTTCGCATCCCACTATAGTTATATCCATATATGGAGTCAGTGCTTGGGGACACCCCAATGTATTGAAATCTAATTTCTGGAAAGTTTCTGCCAGTATTTGAGCTCCCAACATTGTACATTAGAGGCAAGGACCTTATCCACTCAGCTATAAAGCTGAATGCTAAACTGTGTCAGAAAAACCTTATAGTAGTTTCTGATGTAGTGAGTATTCCTATTCAGCATAAGACTTATTTAATATTTCTGTACAGGTTAACCTGTAGCTCTATAGTGTAGGGGTTAACATCCTTGCCTCTAATGTACAAGGTTGAGAGTTTAAATCCTGGCAGAAACATTTCAGCAATAGAGATGAAATTTATATATTTAATTCTTTTTTTTTTGTAATTGTAAAAAATGTATGGCACAAAATAAATGTGTATTACTAAAAAAAAGTAAAAAAATAGCTAAATTACATTTAAAAACACTGACTTGAGCATCGCGCTCGCGCACGTAGTATTCGGCCGAACTTCGCGATGTGCCGAGTATAGCGATGCTCGAGCCGAACTGGTGTTGATATCCGTGATATCTGGAATAATTCTGTGTTTGGTTTGTGTGTCTGTTTTTTGCCCTCTGTGTGTCATCTGTATTCCATAGACACTGCTAGGCTGAAAATTATTTTCCAGAGCTTCTCCTACCAATTATTCATGAAATAGCATCTGTGTTGTGTCCGTGGTTTTAACACACCCTTTAATTGTAATGTGCATAACAGAGCCTTAATCACAGACAAAATAGAAAATGCTGTCATGGTGTCACCTCTGACTCATAGTCCATCGAAAACCACTGATTTGTGAATACAGGGCCAGCGTTAGGGGGGAGCGGCAAACCAATCCTCTAAGGGGCCCCCTGCTGAATGGGACTCCAGCAGTTCCCAGCTTTGGAGTCCCCACTTTATGTCCATATATGGAGTCATTGCTTCTGGGAGTCCCTGCTCCAACTTCATATATGGATGTGTCCATATATTGTGTCAATGCTATGAACATGAAGGGGTATCCACAAGTATTGTCAGTATGCTTGGGGACACCCTTTGTATTTAAGTCCTATTTAGCGTCTATTTTTTAAATGTTTCTGTTACGATTTAAACTCACAACCATCTACATTAAGTGCAAGAATGCTAACCATGCTGTATGATGACCCGCTCCAGTGCTGTAGCTTTTTGTGAGGAATGGGAACTCATTCCTGTGAGGGGAGGAGGCATGTGGCCTATTCTGGGGCCATGAGCGTGCAAATCTGTTTGGGGGTTGGAACTTTATGGGGTGTAAATCTGTGAGGGTGGGCCAGAATCAACAGAATGTAACTGTGTTGTTGGTACAAGATTTAACTTTTGATTTTGCCCAGGGCCGCATTTTGTCTAAAACCAGCCCTGTGTGAATATACACATTAAAGTCAATGGGTACATATATTGTCTGTGGAGACCAGGGACAGCACATATCCATGATTCACTGATGTAAAAGAGGCCTTAGTGATCAACCAGTGGTTCTCCAGATGCTGGGAAAATACAACTCTTCACCTGCACAGGAGGTGGAGAACTATAGGTTACAGACCTCTGCTTTATGGTTTGGATTCCATAACGACATGACATTATCCTTGAGTTGCATCAGGCCTGTAACATCTCTGTGACTTGTCTTTCAAAGCATACTTCTGATGATTGCCCCCCCCCCCAAAAAAAAAGAATATACAGTACAGACCAAAAGTTTGGACACACCTTCTCATTCAAAGAGTGTTCTTTATTTTCATGACTATGAAAATTGTAGATTCACACTGAATGCATCAAAACTATGAATTAACACATGTGGAATTATATACATAACAAAAAAGTGTGAAACAACTGAAAATATGTCATATTCTAGGTTCTTCAAAGTAGCCACCTTTTGCTTTGATTACTGCTTTGCACACTCTTGGCATTCTCTTGATGAGCTTCAAGAGGTAGTCACCTGAAATGGTCTTCCAACAGTCTTGAGGAGTTTCCAGAGATGCTTAGCACTTGTTGGCCCTTTTGCCTTCACTCTGCCGTCCAGCTCACCCCCAAACCATCTCAATTGGGTTCAGGTCTGTGGAGGCCAGGTCATCTGGCGCAGCACCCCATCACTCTCCTTCATGGTAAAATAGCCCTTACACAGCCTGGAGGTGTGTTTGGGGTCATTGTCCTGTTGAAAAATAAATGATGGTCCAACTAAACGCAAACCGGATGGAATAGCATGCTGCTGCAAGATGCTGTGGTAGCCATGCTGGTTCAGTATGCTTTCAATTTTGAATAAATCCCCAACAGTGTCACCAGCAAAGCACCCCCACACCATCACACCTCCTCCTCCATGCTTCATGGTGGGAACCAGGCATGTAGAGTCCATCCATTCACCTTTTCTGAGTCGCACAAAGACACGGTGGTTGGAACCAAAGATCTCAAATTTGGACTCATCAGACCAAAGCACTTTCCACTGGTCTAATGTCCATTCCTTGTGTTCTTTAGCCTAAACAAGTCTCTTCTGCTTGTTGCCTGTCCTTAGCAGTGGTTTCCTTGCAAATATTCTACCATGAAGGCCTGATACACACAGTCTCCTCCTAACAGTTGTTCTAGAGATGTGTCTGCTGCTAGAACTCTGTGTGGCATTGACCTGGTCTCTAATCTGAGCTGCTGTTAACCTACGATTTCTGAGGCTGGTGACTCGGATCAACTTATCCTCCGCAGCAGAGGTGACTCTTGGTCTTCCTTTCCTAGGGCGGTCCGCATGTGAGCCAGTTTCTTTGTAGCGCTTGATGGTTTTTGTGACTGCACATGGGGACACTTTCAAAGTTTTCCCAATTTTTTGGACTGACTGACCTTAATTTCTTAAAGTAATGATGGCCACTCGTTTTTTCTTTACTTAGCTGCTTTTTTCTTGCCATAATACAAATTCTAACAGTCTATTCAGTAGGACTATCAGCTGTGTATCCACCTGACTTCTCCACAACGCAACTGATGGTCCCAACCCCATTTATAAGGCAAGAAATCCCACTTATTAAACCTGATAGGGCACACCTGTGAAGTGAAAACCATTTTAGGTGACTACCTCTTGAAGCTCATCAAGAGAATGCCAAGAGTGTGCAAAGCAGTAATCAAAGCAAAAGGTGGCTACTTTGAAGAACCTAGAATATGACATATTTTCAGTTGTTTCACACTTTTTTGTTATGTATATAATTCCACATGTGTTAATTCATAGTTTTGATGCCTTCAGTGTGAATCTACAATTTTCATAGTCATGAAAATAAAGAAAACTCTTTGAATGAGAAGGTGTGTCCAAACTTTTGGTCTGTACTGTAAATAATCTGTGTTTGAAGGAGTCTTTTGAGCTTTCTTCAATATCCACTGTGTAATGCCTCTCTTTTCCAGTGGTGGACAACTGCACGGCAATTAAGCACCTTCCATCTTGATTTCCTGCCAGATTACAGCTGATAGCTAAGGTTTATCAGCAGCAGGACAACCTGTGAAAGTTTACCATCAGTATTATGTATAAAAAGTAAAAGGGTCCAGCTTCTGATAAAATTATATCCTTTATTTGATGCGTTAAAATCCATACAAAGCCAGACAGATGCATCTGGACCCTTCTACTTTTTACACAGTTTATGTTTGCTTTGTCCTGGCCACATCCGTGCCTATGATATGATACGCAGGTGAGTGCTGCAATTTGACTTTCTATCAGTATTATGGTTACATACAGAGATTGTCATCACTCACATTTGTACCTGTACTGGGTCTCATAATCTAAATTTCCAAATAAACTATTAATGTTTTTGGAAACTGGGTACCAGGCAGCAAACCAACTTTATACTCATGCTGTCCCTGATCAGATTCAAACCAAGGACCCCAGCACCACGCAGTGCTAACCACGGAGGCTCCAGGCCTTCAGTAGTGTCTTCTTATAGCAATGCCAAAAATGGGCTCCTAGTAGTGTCAAAAGCAGATCATCTGCATAGAGAACCAACATAGTTGAACTGTGCAGAAGACAAACACTATTATTAGATTTTTTTGCACAAAAATTAGCTCTACCTTTCAGAACCTGAATGGGTCTCCTCAGCCTTCACATCTGCATTGATGATATTACATGACAAAACTCTAGTTAATCTTATGTTACACTGGCAGATCATCACCAACAAGCGCTCGTATAAATGCTCGTTAGCGATGATCTGGCAGTGCAATACTGCCGCTGATTACCCTATGAATGCGTAAACTCTCGTTCATTGGGTAATTTAAATCTTTCAACAGGTTTAAAAATCATAATTTGCCTGCAGCAGATCATGGTGTCTAATCTCAATCTGCTGCCAGCAAACAATAATTCAGTATGGGGGTGAGCAAAAGTATTAGTGAATGCTCATCCCCATACTGAAGAAAAGATTGCAGCATTTAATAGCAGCGATCTCCTCCGCTAGCGAGCAGGCAATTGCCGGTAAGGAATGCATCTATCTCTACAATCTCCTGTGTGATCTGCCAGTGTAATATAAGATTCAGACTCATGTGCCTTTTATCTTTTGTATTATTTCACCATGATTATAGTTATGAGACAGAAACTGCTAGGGTTGTAGTTAGACACATGTCTTCCTTTTATCTTGGGTCCTAACTGTAGGGTCTTCTTATCTGTGTCAGTTCCCATAGACACAATCAGTGCCAGTTGCATATTTACTAGTTCCCTTAAATAGGACCCTTGAGCAGAACCCTACTACCCGTTAGGGTTGATCCTGCTAATTGAATGATACCTGGAATTATGAAAATCCATTGGGCCATTCCAAAGAAAACTGAGTTTAAAGAGGTTGTGCAGTGGCTTAATATTGATGACATCCTCAGGATAGGTCATCAATATCAGATCAGTGGCGGTTTGGCTACCGGCACCCCCACCAATCAGCTGTTTTAAGTGAGGGTCTTCCTCTTTCTCTGCAATTTTCACGTTCACAGGATCGGAAGGTAAGAGACTGGATCTACAGCCTGCCAGCGGCGATCGTTTGCTGGCAGGCTGTAGATGCGATTTTTTTAACCCCTAACAGGTATATTAGATGCTGTTTTGATAACAGCGTCTAATATACCTGCTAACTGGTCCTCTGGTGGTCTATTTTGCTTGGATCGACCACCAAAGTCGCAGGTAGCTCTGTAAAGTAGCACCAAACACCACTACACTACACGACACCCCCCCTGTCACTTATTAACCCCTTATGAACCCCTGATCACCCCATATAGACTCCCTGATCACCCCCCTGTCATTGATCACTCCCCTGTAAGGCTCCATTCAGATGTCCGTATGTGTTTTACGGATCCACGCATCTATGGATCGGATCCGCAAAACACATACGGACGTCTGAATGGAGCCTTACAGGGGGGTGATCAGGGAGTCTATATGGGATGATCACCCCCCTGTAAGGCTCCAATCAGACGTCCATATGTGTTTTACGGATCCACACATCTATGGATCAGATCCGCAAAACACATATGGACGTCTGAATGGAGACTTACAGGGGGTGATCAGTGACAGGGGGGTGATCAGCCCATATAGACTCCCTGAACACTTCCCTGTCATTGATCACCCCCCTGTCA
Source organism: Bufo gargarizans (assembly GCF_014858855.1). Lineage (NCBI taxonomy): Eukaryota > Metazoa > Chordata > Amphibia > Anura > Bufonidae > Bufo > Bufo gargarizans. The sequence continues at coordinate 635,617,869 of NC_058081.1, forward strand.
TTGATCACCCCCCTGTAAGGCTCCATTCAGAGGTCCGTATGTGTTTTGCGGATCCACGCATCCATGGATTGGATCCGCAAAACACATACGGACGTCTGAATGGAGCCTTACAGGGGGGTGATCAGAGAGTCTATATGGGATGATCACCCCCCTGTAAGGCTCCATTCAGACGTCCGTATGTGTTTTACGGATCCACGCATCCATGGATCGGATTCGCAAAACACATACAGACGTCTGAATGGAGCCTTACAGGGGGGTGATCACCCCATATAGACTCCCTGATCACCCCCTGTCATTTATCACCCCCCTGTCATTGATCACCCCCCTGTAAGGCTCCATTCAGACGTCCGTATGTGTTCTACGGATCCACAAAACACATACGGACGTCTGAATGGATCCTTACAGGGGGGTGATCAATGACAGGGGGGTGATCACCCCATATACACTCCCTGATCACCCCCCTGTCATTGATCACCCCCCTGTAAGGCTCCATTCAGACGTCCGTATGTGTTTTGCGGATCTGATCCATGGATCCGCAAAACACATACGGACGTCTGAATGGAGCCTTACAGGGGGGTGATCAATGACAGGGTGGTGATCACCCCATATAGACTCCCTGATCACCCTCCTGTCATTGATCACCCACCTGTCATTGATCACCCCCATGTAAGGCTCCATTCAGACGTCCGTATGTGTTTTGCGGATCCGATCCATGGATCCGCAAAACACATACGGATGTCTGAATGGAGCCTTACAGGGGGGTGATCAATGACAGGGTGGTGATCACCCCATATAGACTCCCTGATCACCCCCTTGTCATTGATCACCCACCGGTAAGGCTCCATTCAGACATTTGTTTGGCACAAGTTAGCGGAACTTGATTATTATTTTTTTTTTTTATTACAAAGTCTCATATTCCACTAACTTGTGTCAAAAAATAAAATCTCACATGAACTCACCATACCCCTCACGGAATCCAAATGCGTAATTTTTTTTAGACATTTATATTCCAGACTTCTTCTCACGCTTTAGGGCCCCTAAAATGCCAGCGCAGTATAAATACCCCACATGTGACCCCATTTTGGAAAGAAGACACCCCAAGGTATTCCGTGAGGGGAATATTGAGTCCATGAAAGATTTTAATTTTTGTCCCAAGTTGGCGGAAAGGGAGACTTTGTGAGAAAAAAAATATCAATTTCCGCTAACTTGTGCCCAAAAAAAAAAATTCGATGAACTCGCCATGCCCCTCATTGAATACCTTGGGGTGTCTTCTTTCCAAAATGGGGTCACATGTGGGGTATTTATACTGCCCTGGCTTTTTAGGGGCCCTAAAGCGTGAGAAGAAGTCTGGGATCCAAATGTCTAAAAATGCCCTCCTAAAAGGAATCTGGGCCCCTTTGCGCATCTAGGCTGCAAAAAAGTGTCACACATGTGGTATCACCGTACTCAGGAGAAGTTGTGGAATGTGTTTTGGGGTGTTATTTTACATATACCCATGCTGGGTGAAATAAATATCTTGGTCAAATGCCAACTTTGTATAAAAAAATTGGAAAAGTTGTCTTTTGCCGAGATATTTCTCTCACCCAGCATGGGTATATGTAAAAAGACACCGCAAAACACATTCCCCAACTTCTCCTGAGTACGGCGATACCACATGTGTGACACTTTTTTGCAGCCTAGGTGGGCAAAGGGGCACAAATTCCAAAGAGCACCTTTCGGATTTCACAGGGCATTTTTTACAGATTTTGATTTCAAACTACTTCTCACGCATTTGGGCCCCTAAAATGCCAGGGCAGTATAACTACCCCACAAGTGACCCTATTTTGGAAAGAAGACACCCCAAGGTATTCCGTGAGGGGCATGGCGAATTCCTAGAATTTTTATTTTTTGTCACAAGTTAGCGGAAAATGATTACTTTTTTTTTATTTTTTTTCTTACAAAGTCTCATATTCCACTAACTTGTGACAAAAAATAAAAACTTCCATGAACTCACTATGCCCATTAGTGAGGAGAAAAGGAGGTAAAATTAATTTGGGTGGTAAGTTGCATGACCGAGCAATAAACGTTGAAAGTAGTGTAGTGCAGAAGTTTAAAAAGTGGCCTGGTCATTAAGGGTGTTTAAGCTAGGGGGGCTGAGGTGGTTAAATGCAATCAGATTCTCAGACAGTGAAATGACTGTGCGTACATAACTGACCATGTTCATAAAAATGCAAGAGTGGTATTTATGTCCTGGACACTGTTTAATGCATCAGGGTGAGATTTACAAAATGCCTAGATTAAAATAAATTGGTATAACCTAAACTTTGCCGATAAAGTATTTCACAGTTTTGCTGTACCAATGATTTTCACGATTAAGGTAACTATAACAAAGCAGGTCAGATAAAAAGTTCATGCAAATGGTATTTACTGCAATGTTGAAACATGAGATTGCTTATTTGGCAATAAACTTGCCAAAGATAATGTTTCATTTTGGCAAACTGAGTCTTAAAGGGGCTTTCCAGGCTGTAGACATTGATGATTGATGTTCTTATGCTAGGTCATCAATATCAAATCAGTGGGGGTCTGACTAGTAATCAGCGAAGTTTTGAAAACTTGGATTTGACTGCTTCGCGAAACTTCGACAAGTAATTTGATTTGTTACAAATTTCTTTGTAACAAATTGCATTTCATTGTATGAAGCAGGTGCAATGACAGGAAATGGAGATTGCACGGCCCCTCCGTCATTTAATCCTTGAGATGCCGCGTTCAATGCTTATCACGGCATCTGAGAGTCACATTCAACCTATCATGGGGTTAATCAGCGGTTAAAACAAAAAAACATACTCACCTCATCTATTTGATTGCGGAGAGGCCATCGTGGCCACCTTGATTAAAGAAAAGACGTCAATTCTCACGCTTGCTGATGTGTTTTGGTACCTCCGTGTACTCTATGATAGATTTTATTAGTTGGGACTGGTTGAGTATAGTTCTGCACTGGGTGGAGATAGAATGGTGGCTTAGTGTAAAAAAATTACTTTTTCCTCTTTCTGCTAATTTGAGTGGCACATGTGCAGGTGGGGGAAGGGGGGTCATCCTGAATCCTTGCCCGGGTGTAGAAAACTATAGTTTATTACTGTTTCTGCCTTCTCCGCAGATTGGTGAATAGTGCTAATTGAGTGTTATTGTCACACAGGTAACAGGTTTTAGAAGGTCTGAAAGATTATCTGCACATTAGTGATCTGACAGCCTCTTTTGCTTTTGGTTTCACTTTGTCTGTGTGTTGCTTAAATGTCCACACCTCCTGTTCAGGTGTAGATCATGTGACCTTTACCTCCCCCTATTTAGTCTGACTTTACCCATCACTCCTTGCTCTGGATAGCTGGAGTGTGGTTCTAGTTGAAGTCCTGTTCATCCATCATCCATCAAGTGTTCCGCTTTTTTTTGTATTCCCCCCACCTTTGTTGTTTACTAGGCCTCAGAGAGACGCTGGTTCCTTCACCAGGGAAGGAGCGGGTTGTCTCTGCCCTGTCATTACCATTAGGGCATCCGAGGGCCACCAGGGTTTTCTAGGTTCATGTGTATGGGCATCTCTACCATCGAGAGCTGCCCATATGGATAGGAGTTAGGGCCAGGAGCAGGGTTTTATGGTGGTGACCCTTTTCCTTCCCTAGTGATGAAGCCTAGTGTCTTTTCCCTTCCTTCTTGTTGTCTTTTGGTGTTCTCCCCTACTACATCCGTTGCAGTTATGCAGTGAATAGAGGAAGCATCTGGACCTGGCAATTATGTGATCATCTGTCTCGGGGGCAGAGCAGAGCTGCAACAAAATAGTTACAGTGAAAATAGTGCAAAATACAAAGGAAAAAAAAAGTGTCAGTGTCCCCCTGGAGGTGTTTCAATGACCTTAAGGGGACATATTATGAGGCAAAAATATATATCTAAAAAAATAAATAAGTAAAAAATGATAAAACATAAAAGAATAAAATACAGAATATAGTAAAATTTTAATAAAAGAAAAGTGCAAAATAAAAAGTCAGTGTCCCCAAAGGTTTTTAATGATTTCTTGGTGGTCTTAATTAGTGTTAATTAGTGTTGAGCACTGTTTTTGAAAATTTGATTTGGCTGCTTCGCCACGAAATGCATTTCTTCGTACATAGTGGGTGCAATGACAGGAAACGGCGACTGCGTTGCTTCCAGTCATTGTACCCATCCGATGCTGCGTTAATTGCTGATGGTGGCAACTGACATTAATATTAAGGTCTATAATATAAATAAAATAAAACAAACTTACTACATCAATTTGATTGTGAAGAGCCGGCCGCTTCCATCTTGATTGAAGATCCAGCGCAAAATCTCATAACGTCATACGTCATTGCACATGAGATTTTGCGCAGGATCTTCAATCAAGATGGTGGAGATCAGCTCTTCAAGCTCAAATGTATGAGGTGAGTATGATTTTTTTTTTACCCCTTTCTGGGAAAGTCGAATATTACCACAAAGCACAAGGAAATTTGGCGTCGCAGACAATCAAATTTTCCCTGAAATTCGGATCAAATTCCACTTCGGACACTTCAATTCGTTCAACACTAGTCATAATATATGGAAAATTAATAAAATACAAATAAAATAAATAAAAATGACCATGCTAACCAAAATCGTTGCCATCATTGCCACTTGCCCTTGAAACTTTACATATTTTGTGTAGCATACGACCAACACCAAACAGGGAACTGATTTTAATTATTTATTTAGGTGTAAGCTATAAATGTTTACATTTTTTCAGAAACAAAATTGAAAAAAGATAAAAAAAAATCATTTACACTTTTTCACAACCAAAATTTAAAAAAGATTAAAAAAATATATTAAAAAGACCTCTGTATCAAATAAAAAAGGATCCCAAACATTATTTTGACAGTCCAACAAATATAAAACATCACATTTTTATGTTTAACATATTTTTTAAGAATATTTGGTGATGTTATTTTAAATTTTCCTTATCACTATCCATATTTAAACCAAAAACTGAAAATCCATCAGTTTTTGCACTTCTTGGTCTGTACAGAGCACCTTACTGCAGTTACTTGCTTATCTATACACAGAGGTGATATCATTACAGGCAGGAGTAGAATGACAGATAAGAGGATCCACCTTAATAGGTTATTCTTACAGTTTATCTATTCTGTCCTTATACAATGACCTCTGCACAAGTCACAGAAAATGCCTAGAAGACTCTCCCATAGAAGTCAATTATGTCCCCTCCTGACTATTGTGTCTATGGACCATGGGGCTGCCTTAAAGCAATTGTATTAATGCTTTCTAATTGCTGTTAAGAACAGCTCATGCAAGATGGCCGCCCACATAATCATGTTAAAATTTTTTTTAAATCTACATTTAGAAAACAAAAACAGATTAGAAAAAAAGGATATGTGCTGATATCTGGTTTTAACAAAATAGACCCTATTTAGATGCTCCCATAGTGCCCCCCACATAGTTGCCCAACAGCATGGGGCAAGATAAGAAACAATAAACTCAAATACTTAACTCCATGCAGCTGCCAGTGATGCGGTGCAGGCCTCTTCCAAACTGTTTCCTTAGCCTTTCACTGCCCAGCTCAGTTGGTCTGATGCTGATGGGAGCCCCCATGATTATGGAAAGGATATAGGTTACTACCTGGCTTTAACTGGTAGATAAAAAATTTGGTGATACATTTCCTTTAAGGCCTTTTCAGACCTGGTAAGGAAAGTGCTTACTGGCTATTGCAGGGCACCAGTCACACAGATATAACCTATAACTGGGAGGCAGGAGGAATTGATGACTAATGAGTGCTGTCTTCTGCAGTGAAGGAGAGATCTAATTTATGAACAGGAGGAAGGGTGGAAGGCAAGGATGTAGTTAAAGGGCCCTGGTGCAAGAGTTCATCTTTGGACCCTCTTCCCTCAGTGTTTTGTACCAAGGGACTGGGGTGCACCTAGCCTTTCTGCTGCCTGAGGCAAAAATTATAATTGCGCCCCCATGCCAAATTCTAAACCTAATCCCACTCCCCCAGCCCTATTGTTCGGCCAGACACACACGAGCAAGTTGAATTCAATAAACTTACAACATGTTACATTAAGAGGTCCTGTTCTGGCCTTTGCTTCTCTGACAGGATGGCACTGCATTACACTGATGTATAATGCTGTGTAACCCTTAGACTTCTGAAATCTATTGTATTACACTGACACATGCTGCAAGCTTTTTGCATTCAACTCGCTAGTGTGTCTGGCCCTAAATAGTGTTGAGCGCGAATATTCGAATATCGAATTTTTTTCGCGAATATCGGCACTTTGCTAATTCGCGAATATTTCGAATATAGTGATATAAATTCGATATTTCGAATATTCGTTTTTTTTTTTTGTTTTTTTTTAATTGTTATATTTTTTTCTTTCCCACTTCCCTAAAGTTGTTCTTACCTGTCCTTTGGATTCCTGGCTTCCTGGCTGCTCCAGTCAGTGCCCGTTGCCGCTTCTGCCGACTTCCATGCTCATGGAGCGTCCCCATCACCATGGGAACATCTCCATATACTAGAATGTACTGTCGGATTTGAGAATTACGTCGAAATCGCAATTCGATTTTTTCAAGTTATAATAATCGAATTTCGATTTTAACTTAGCACTGCTATATGCCATATTAGGCTAACTAATATGGCATATAGCAGTGCTAAGTTAAAATCGAAATTCGATTATTATAACTTGAAAAAATCGAATTGCGATTTCAACGTAATTCTCAAATCCGACAGTACATTCTAGTATATGGAGTCGTTCCCATGGTGATGGGGACGCTCCATAAGCATGGAATATGGCTTCAATGGCTTGGTAGAATTAGCGAATTGACGAATATATTCGTTATATTCCACAAAACGAATATAACGAATGTATTCGTCATATTCCACAAAAGGAATATAACGAATGTATTCGTCATATTCCACAAAACGAAGATAACGAAGTATTCTGCATCTTCATTTTAGCTACCTATTCATCAATTTCGCTAATTCTAGCAATGATATAGGAAAGTTGACTATAGAGACAGCTAAGTATAATTCGCTATGCGATTATATGACAGCTTTTTTTTAAATAAATAGAATAATTATAATACCTGATAATTATTATAATTATAGTATTTATAAAAAAAGCAGTCATATAATCGCATAGCGAATTATACTTAGCTGTCTCTATAGTCAACTTTCCTATATCATTGCTAGAATTAGCGAAATTGATGAATAGGTAGCTAAAATGAAGATGCAGAATACTTCGTTATCTTCGTTTTGTGGAATATGACGAATACATTCGTTATATTCCTTTTGTGGAATATGACGAATACATTCGTTATATTCGTTTTGTGGAATATAACGAATATATTCGTCAATTCGCTAATTCTACCAAGCCATTGAAGCCATATTCCATGCTTATGGAGCGTCCCCATCACCATGGGAACGACTCCATATACTAGAATGTACTGTCGGATTTGAGAATTACGTTGAAATCGCAATTCGATTTTTTCAAGTTATAATAATCGAATTTCGATTTTAACTTAGCACTGCTATATGCCATATTAGTTAGCCTAATATGGCATATAGCAGTGCTAAGTTAAAATCGAAATTCGATTATTATAACTTGAAAAAATCGAATTGCGATTTCAATAGGAGAGTAGCCTTTAAGTTAAAATCGAAATTCGATTATTTAAATCGCATATTAATCGCGATAACAAGAATAATGACGAATATTCGATTTCGACTAATATAAAACGAATATTCTATCGAATATTCGCGAATTTCGTCGAAATCGAATATGGCACCTGCCGCTCATCACTAGCCCTAAAGACATACTTGTAAAACATTACATACAGCGCTACAAAGCATACATGTTGATACAGCACCGCATGCCTCTTATGTCCAATGACGTTCTCACTGATGTAGATGTTCTCTTTCCTCATCGTCTCCATTCAGACCAGACCGCCATGATGATTTCTTTCAGCCATCTCTTGCCTCTGCAGAGTTTGACAAGCAGACTTCTTAGTTTCCTACTTTTCCATATTCCTCCCCACAATATCCTACCACCCCCAATACTGTGCCCACTGTGCTCCTCAATACTATACTGCAGAAACAGTCCCCCTGAAAAGAGTAGTACTCCCAGAGTGTTCCAACTAGTAGTAGTACCCTCCATATTGTGCCAAAAAATAATGTCCTATAGTACCCACGGTTGTAATGATGTCCCCATAGTAGAACTTATTTTCCCCAAAGTTCCCCCAGTAGTTATAATTCTCTCTAGTGCCTGAGGTAGTTATCATGTTCATAGATAGTGCCCCTATTCTTGTAATGCTCCCCAATAGTTATATTACCCTCTATAGTGATCATAATAGTTATAATGACCACAATAGTTGTCCCAGTATTTATTATGTGCCTCTGGAAGTTATATTGCCCCTATAGTGTCCCTAATAGTTATGATGCCGCCAGAGTGTCCATGGTACTTAGAGGGTGCCCTGTAGTGGCCCAGTGGTCCATTGCTGTTAATTGTCCCTTGTTGATAAACATTCCATAATACCTGTAATAGTTATAGTGCCCCCATAGTGTCTGCAATGGTTAAAAATCCCCATACTTCCTCTAATAGTTATGAACACCCCATACAGCCTGTAATAGTTATAAACACCCCATTATCACTGTAATATTTATAAATGCCCCCATACTGCCTGTAATAGTTATAAATGCCACTAGACTGTCTGTAATTGTAATAAATGCCCTCATACCATCTGCAATTGTTATAAATGCCCCATACTGTCTCTAATAGTAGGCCTCTACCTATGTTGTCTGCATCCTTTCACAGAGGGCACCCGACTACGTCATCATAAAGCCTGCATCCTGGTGGCCTGAAGTGACTTGCAGGGATGGGAACCATTGGCTCTCGTACCTGCCGCAGTCTAATCTTTGTAGTCTATGACTGGCAAGGTGCTCTGTACTTCAGTCAGTGACTGACAGCAGTATAGAGCATTGGATTGGGATGTAACCAGCAACATGGTTTTCTGATCGGCTGTCGTTTTAGCAGTTTCATCAGGCAAATCGGACAGAACCAGCTTAATCCCACACCTGGTGCCCATCAATCTGATATTATTGACCTAGCCTAAGCAGGTTATCAAAATCTACAGCCTCGAAAACCCCTATAAAATAGTTAGGTTGATGTACGGTGAGTCGTTAGCATGGCATCTAATAGAACATGCCACGATACATATAGATTGTAACCCAAGAGGAAAAAAAATAACTCTCTATGAAATCTGAGAATTATGGAGGGAAAGTTTATGTATGTTTTCTCTTCTATAATTTGGAGCTAATGTATTTCTAAAACACCTTTTATAAAAAATAAAAAAAACTCATACTACTCAAAACAATCATTTCATGTTAGATTTCTATAATTTGCTTACTACTAGCCTTTAGTTCTTTCAGATGCTGAGCTCCATCTCCCGCTGGTTCATTACTCATTTTGAGTCTGCCTTGAACTTTCCTGTAAGTGCTAAGCTAGTAAACAATCCTATTATAGCAATATGCCCCTACTAGCACATTTTCAGCATGTGTACTGTATGTGCCCTGACTGGCAAATACGGGGAGCAGATTTTATAAATGATACAGATTCAAAGTTCCCTTGTCATCCACAAGCAGAAATATTAATATAAATGTATTTTATTAATCCACCATAAATGTTTTGGATAAAACATAATCTGTGTCATTTTAATTGCAGCAGCACATTAAACTTGTTCTCCAGGAATTAAGAAAATGAAAATATTTAAATATTACTTTATTATACATATATTTATGAGTTATAATGGCTCGATTTGTCTAGGGAGCAATCATTAGGAGAAATAAAATGGATCCCGTCATATTAGTGGACACAAAACCTGTCCTAATCACACAAAACACTGAGATAAATAGTTTCCTCATCCTCCTCTCTGCTCTTCTTGTCAGGAATTATGAACCTGAATACAGGAGACATGAGTACAGAGCACAGAGAGGATAGACTGTGGTAATGACGGGCTGAGGTAATCAGGGCCGGTTCTAGGCGAAATGGGGCCCTGGGGCAGAAAACAATAAGGGCCCCCCCCCATGACACTTGCTGACTTTAAAGTCCCGTAAAAAAAAAATATATTGTGGGGCACAGTGTAGCGGTATACTGTACATTGTGGGGCACAGTGTAGCGGTATACTGTACATTGTGGGGCACAGTGTAGCGGTACACTGTACATTGTGGGGCACAGTGTAGAGGTATACTGTACATTGTGGGGCACAGTGTAGCGGTATACTGTACATTGTGGGGCACAGTATAGCGGTATACTGTACATTGTGGGGCACAGTGTAGCGGTATACTGTACATTGTGGGGCACAGTGTAGCGGTATACTGTACATTGTGGGCACAGTGTAGAGGCACACTGTACATTGTGGGGCACAGTGTAGCGGTACACTGTACATTGTGGGGCACAGTGTATGCTATATGTGTATAACATAAACATATTTCACATGAAAACTTACAGTTACTTGGCTTGACCCTTGGGGATCTCGGACGCCACTTCCACACTTTGGCCGGGGGCTCGGTGGAGCTAATGTTGTGCTTTATCCTAATGAGAAAGATTTCATAATAAGGATTTGGAGAAGGGGCAGTGGGGTCGCAGAGCAGGGAGAGGCTGGTGCTGCTACTAGGGGGTCATACCACATACCATGTCTGACAATAAGAATAGTAAGGCCGGGCCGGCGCTAGGGGCCCCCTAATAAGCGGGGGCCCGGGGGCAATTGCCCCCCTTGCCTCTATGGTAGCGCCGGCCCTGGTGGTAATGTAGCTGACTGCATACAAGTGCTGTTGCTTATTAACCACATTCCCACCCTCCTCTCTGTACTTCATGTCTCCTCATGAACTCCATTCCTACAGAGATTCATCTGAAGATCTTATCAGCAGTATTCGGGGTCATAATCACTGACAAGTAGAGCAGAGAGGAGGATGAGGCAGCTATTTGGCTCAGTGTTCTGGAGGAACTTGTCTTGCTGTGTGATTAGGACAGGGTTTATGTGTACTCCTAGTACGGTGGCAACTTTATTGCCAGTGATGATTGCTCCCCAGACAAAACAAGCCATTATAACTAATGAAAGGTGTTTGGGAATATATTTACAATAAAGTAATATTTAAGTATTTTAAGTAATTTTATTTTCTTAATTCCCGGAAAAACCCCCTTAAAAACCTAAGTAACTTATTAGAATATGGAAATGTTCTTGTACATAGGGAACAGTAGTGTACCAGTATTATAGTAATTATATTCTTGTACATAGGAAGTAGTAGTATAGTAGTACACCCCTTGGTGATGCAAAGCTAGCAACAGGATGCAATGCTCTGTTTCTCTCCACAGCGGGCATGTGCTGGAGGAAAACTAGCAGTGCTCGATTATTCAGCTGTTCTGTTCCTATGTGTTGTGCCCGACTAATAGACCACTGAGTCAATGACCTATCAGGTTCTGATCCTGGAACTCAGTGCATTATTTAAATCCCTTGCTGGCATTCACCCTTGCTATTTATAGGTTTATTCCCTTGCTGTGCTCCTAGTTCTGTCTGTAAGTGTTTTGGATTGTTTAGTATATTGAACTCAGCTTGCCTCTGACCAACCTTTGTCTTGTGATTTTTTTACTATGATTCCTGTCTGGTTCTGACTTTGGCTTGGCTATTTTGACTACCCTTAGTCCTCTTATTTTCTACAGTATCGTCCTACTGGTTTTGACCTATTTCCATTCGACCCTTCTCTGTGTGGTTGCATCTCTGTGTCTGCCTGTCTTACACTTAGAAGAACAGGGAACATGGACTAGTTGTGGACTTGCCACTTGGGTTCCAGTCCGGGCTCACTGTGTACGTGATTCGTGACTACTGTGCTGACAGTAATATTCTTATACATGAGGGACAGCATTATAGTAGTTGTTTTCTTGAACTTAGGGGACAGTGTTACAGCAGAGGCAGTGCTATAGTACTTATGGTCTTCTATAGTGTTGAGCGAATCAAAGTGAAACAAATTGACTTCAATACGAATTTTAGGAAAAATTTTATTCACCGCAAATCAAAATTTTCTTATGCTTCATAGTAACAAATCGTTTTTTCCCCCCCCTAAAATGTTACAAAGTGAAAGTAAGAAGCCTGGGAACGCTCTATGACCCATAATGCTGTGCAGCTAGCTAAACTTGTGATGCGGTTGCCGCCCTTTCACTGTGAACTGGGCATAGGGAGAGATGTGGCAAGTGGTAGGAATAGTTTTAGAAAGATTTTAATTATAGAATATTGGATAGAGTCAGTGTAGGTAGATCATAGAGAAAGTATTTAGGCACTGCAGGTAGAGCATAGGGAGGCTACAGGAACAGTGCAGACTCAGTTTCATAATCTGTTCAGTTATACATAGACTCATTGTCAACAGGCTGTCTAATACATAGGCATGTTTCTCTGCTGCACCACTAATACATAATCTGTTCTATTATAGATAGACATAATTATTAATAGATAAGCAATTCTATTAGGCCCTGATTCACAAATTGGGGTGATACACCTGTGTCATTCTACTGTTTGTGGCGTGTCCACATTGATATTTTACTGATTTTGTTAGCCAGATTACTTTAACCAAGGAGCCTTTAACTGCAGATGTCGAAACAGAAATGTCAACTGGCCGGAAACTCAACATACTGGACCACGGGCTACAGCAGAAGTAAATGCGTTACAGAATAGTTTTTCAAATTATTTTAGTTAGCTAGAGGGATCCTTACCCTGGCAAGAATGAATGTTCTATTCTCTAAAATTTAAATGTTTGTTTTGTTGACATTAATGTTATAGTTTGCAGGGGAAACACATTGGCCAATGTGTCTTTATGTTCCAAATAATGTATAATATGTTAGTAATTTATTGAGGAACCCTGGATTTGTCTGCCTCTACCTGTGAGCTTCTTAACACAGACATGGAAAACAGGAATGTGTTCTGTATGTTGGGGCTAGCTGTTCTGTTTTTTAACCTTACCATTTCTGTGCCTGCTTTTTATGGAGTGAATGGTAGGTTGGCAGTGGGACCAGACACTCCATCCAGGGTTGATTAAAAAGCTCCCATATGTGTTGTCTAATGTCACTAGGGATGAGCAAATATACTTTGGATGTTTCATTAGAAGCGGATTTGCTGACCCCTAGATGTCACAATTGATGTATAATTATTATTATGTTTGTATTGTTAATGTCTTTACTTTGTGATTGGATTTTGTATTTCCATTATAATGTGTGAATAAAACACCATATTTTACTTTAAATATTTATAGTGTTGGTGCATTATTACTACCTGTATCACCGAAGCAAATGTGGTTTTAATACAAATATGTATGAATAATTTACATATATTTTGAGGGACTGTATGGGAGACAGCTCAAGATTTCCTTTATTCACATATGTAGGCCAATACTACCCCATGGACATATTTCTTTTACAAGCAGAAGAGCTTGTTAGGGATGCTAACTGTAAAGTAAAGTGGTTAGCTGAGATATTGAAATGCCTACATCATACCCCACCGTATGAGGGAGGCATTTAAAGTTCTCAGCTAACCCCTTGAAAAATAAGTCAGCATCACTCCCAAGTGTAAGTCCTGTTCCCTGCATGTCCACTGCTGCTTCTTCCTGTGTGTGGCCAAAAACACCTAATGTTGGGGGAGGGTAAGGCAATGGCTCTTGTTGATAGGTAATAGGCTCTGTAGCGTAAACACCGAGGCTAGGAATGCTCGACCATGACACTGCCTGCCATTGTCTGTCATACCCAACAACTTTATGTTTTTATACACACATCAGGAGAAGTAGCAACGGACATGCAGGGAGCATGAGCTAGGTTTTTGCACAGGAGCCATATAAGCACATTGTGTGTGAGGGGCCCTGCCAATTGGGTGATCATTTTCTTTTTAGATAACCCATTTAAAAAAGCATGATTTTAAATAGTTTAAACCCATGCTTATTTTGTGTGTACGTATTGTAAAGTCTGACTTTGACACATGAAATTATTTAGATTAATAATAGAAAAACATAATTGACAAAATAACCTTTTTATTATGAAATTGACATTTTGTTCATGTTGTTTGTCCCAAAAAATAACCAAATAGGCATCTTGTCATGAAAATGTTTTCTTACAAAAATTAAATAAAATATTATAAATAAACAAACAGATAATACAACAATTTAGCTAAAGTGGCTGGTACCCCCTGTTGGGATCATCAGGCTGGAGCAATGATGACAGAAAAGATTCCTGACCATGAGAATAACCGTCAGGAAGAGGGGGATTGTGGAGGGAAGAGGTCACTGAGAGCACAGGGCCAGGAGTGGAGAGAGGAGAGGATGGAGTTACAAAAGAAGTAGGGGCAGGAAGAAGGGAAGAAGGAGTGTTCTGAGCCATATAGAAAGTGTGGCCCCTGCTCTCAGAGTGGGATGTGGTATGGGAGCGGGAGGGAGATAGGAGCTGGAGGGGAGATAGGAGATGGAGGGGGTATGGGAGGTGGATGGGAAATGCGAGTGGGAGGTGAGATAGGAGTGGCATGGGGGATGGGAGATAGGAGTGGGAGGGGGGATAGGAAGGCTATTGGGGAAGGGCTTGGGAGGGGGGGGCAGCACAGGCAATTCTCGATGGTTTGGACTATGCCTGACCAGCAACCAGAAAGAAGTAGGGACTAACCTGGTCCAGCAATGGAGTGAGGCTTAGGAAGAACCAACCATTAGGATTCAGGCTATCTGGCAGCCCTGCCCCCTCCAGCCGCTGGATGTGAGCTAAAAGCTCTTCCCGAGTCCTAGTGGTCTGATCGTCCAATCTAAGCAAGCAATCTCTGATGATGCCTGGTAGATTACCATCAGACTCCACTTGCCTTCTCCTATCTGCTCGGCATCTCAAATCTACATTTTGAAATGCAAGGCAGTGTGAATAATAATGTTCATCATAAGTTGTTGAGATAAACACATACAAATTTTGCAGCACACGCAACTATTTAATGTGACCAGGCAAATGTTGGCGAATCATTGTAAATGGATCAAAACATGTAGAGAAATATCACATCACTCACCACAAACTGATTGTGACTCACTCAATAGAGTCCCCCAATCAGGCATGATGGCAACGAACACCTCTTCCCAGAGGCGACGGGTGGCCATGTAAACAGCATGGAGCCGATCAGACTGGTCCCACAGATGTGGTCATTCACCCAGTTGTATGAATGAGTGCACATCCATCCTTCGATTTTGGTCAACCAGTGTTAAACCTTTAAGTTCTATGGGCCACAAAAAATTGCACACAGCACACCGGTTGTTGTGCACATCTGTTTTAATGGGTCTGTGGTTCAAAGGTAAAGATCAAGCATGTCATATTGTTCTAAAAACAATAAAGTGATAAAAAAAAGTGACACTAAAACACATTGATGCCATGTGAAAAAATTAAGGGGTTCTGCAGTTCTCAGAAACTTCCGATCTATCCTTTGGATAGATTACCAGCATCTGATCATTGGTAGTCCGACACCTGGGACCCCCAGCGATTAGCTGTTTGATAAGGCAGTACCGCTGACAGTAGCACTTCGGCCTTCTGTGTGTTCCGCGGGTCCAATGACGTCACAACTAGTACTAGTGCTACGAGATTTTGCCATTATCGCACACCACCAGGCCGGGCTTAAGGCTCACTGGCACCAACCACTCATCGGTCTGTTGTTCAAGGCCCGTCCACAGCTCCTGCGCAGTGTGGGGTTTGTCCCCCAAACAGATAAGTTTTAAAACTGCCTGCTGTCATTTTCCCCTGGCTGTGCTGAAGTTGGTGAAGGTGTTACGCTGACCGGATGAGGAGCTGGTAGAGGATAAGGAAGCGGAGCAGGAGGAGGAAGTAACAGGAGACAAACTGAAGTGCCCTGCAATCTTCGGTGGTGGAAGGATATGCGCCAAACTGCTATCTGCCTCAGGCACAGCCGCCACTGCATTTACCCAGAGATATAACGTCCCTGACCGTGCTTACTGGTCCACATATCCGTAGTGAGGTGCACCTTGTCATAGATGGCGTTGTGCAGTGCACACCTGATTTTGTCCCCTACTTGGTTGTGAAGGGAAGGGATGTACTGTGGGACAGCCACTGCCATAAGGCATTTAAAACTATCCGTCTCCACAAGACGGAATGATAGCATTTCAAAGGCCAGTCATTTAGAAATGCTGGCATTCAGGGCTAGGGTTTGCGGGTGGGTAGGGGGGTACTTCCTCTTCCACGCCAGCGTTTGGGATATGGAGAGCTGAACACTTCTGTGGGACATTGTGGAGATGCTTTGTGACCCAGATGGTGGTGTTGCTGGAAGATCCTCTGTTTGCGGGGTGGCAGGTGCCACTTTCACTCCAGAGGTGGATGAAGAGGCCGAGACTACAGCAGAGGAGGAAGCAGGAGGAGCCAAAGACCTTTCTTGTTTTTTGAGGTGTCTATTCCACTGAAGCTCATACTTTGCACTTAAATGCCTGGTCATGCAGGTTGTGCTCAGGTTGAGAACGTTTATGCCTCGCTTCAGGCTCTAATTGCACAGCTTGCAAACTACTCGTGTCTTGTCGTCAGCATATTGTCTGAAGAACCGCCACGCCAGGGAACTCCTTGGAGCTGGCTTTGGTGTCCCTTGCTGCGGTGGGCAGTAGCAGGCGTTCTGTCTAGAGGATGGCTGCTCCGCTTTTGCACCCTGCTCCCTTTTCTGCTGTGCTGGTGGCTCTATGCGACCACCGCCTCTTCCTCTGAACTATATAGGTCACTCGCATGACCTTGATTCCATGTGGGGTTGAGGACCTCATCGTCCTCCCCATCATCTTCCACCCAGTCTTCACCCCTGCCCTCCTTGTCGGTCTGCACACTTTCGAAAGCCCCAGAAGTTGGCACTAGTGATGAGCGGCAGGGACAATATTCGAATTTGCAATATTTCGCGAATATATGGTAGAATATTTGTCATATATTCTCGAATATTCGTGAATCTGTAATAAAAAAATTGCATAATGCACATTTTTATGGTAAAAAAGGTGTTGGTCAAAAACGAGTATATAGCACTATAGAATATACTGCTATATATTTGTTTTTAGAATTTTTTTTTTCTCTAAACAGTACAGTTAAACCCCTTTGGCATACTCCTCCCCACAAGCGTCCCCGTCACCATGGGAACGCCTGGTGGTTATAATATACCATCCTATGTGAGTTAGATTGTGAAAACTCAAATCCAATGATATATTCTAACACAAAGGCGTTCCCATGTTGATGGGGACGCTTGAAGTTAGAGTATACTAGCAGGCGCATACATACTTTTTTGGTGTAGAGAAACCAGCACTCACATTCAAGTGCACGCTGCACGGGAAAGGACGTCAATCCACAGCAATATATATAAAGGATCCCAGCAGTCGTGTCTTAGTGCAAATCAGATGTCTTTTATTCCTGGCGGCACCTGACCTCTGACAGGGCACTGTGATCCACACACCTGCACATGCCGCACCTGAGAGGTTAATTGTGCGGATCACAGCACCCTGTCAGAAGTCGGGTGCCGCCGGGCAGCAGTGCACCCCCCCACTATTAAGATTATTCATGGGCAGTGCGCCCTAACCCCCCTCACCAGTATTACAATCATTGGTGGCAGTGCGCCCTCAATCCCCCCTCCCTCCCCAGTATTAATCATTGGTGGCAGTGCGCCCTCAATCCCCCCTCCCTCCTCAGTATTAATCATTGGTGGCAGTGCGCCCTCGATCCCCCCTCCCCAGTATTAATCATTGGTGGCAGTGCGCCCTCAATCCCCCCTCCCTCCCCAGTATTAATCATTGCTGGCAGTGCGCCCTCAATACCCCCTTCCTCCCCAGTATTATTCATTGCTGGCAGTGCGCCCTCAATCCCCCCTCCCTCCCCAGTATTAATCATTGCTGGCAGTGCGCCCTCAATCCCTCCTCCCTCCCCAGCAATGTGGCGCATTGATATAAGCATACGCCGCACAGACCTGTGAGTTTGAGAAGAAGGAGCGCCCGGCGGCCCCAGCGCAGGTAAGTACAATGCTGACTAACTGACCATGGCAGCCAGGACTTCAGTAGCGTCCTGGTTGCCATGGTAACCGATCAGAGCCCCAGCATTACACTGCTGGGACTCCGATCGGAACTGCCGCTGCCACCAATGATGGGGGGGAATGGCGGTTGGGGGGGTCGCACTGCCACCAATGATTAATACTGGGGAGGGAGGGGGGATTGAGGGCGCACTGCCACCAATGATTGTAATACTGGTGAGGGGGGGTTAGGGCACACTGCCCATGAATGATTTTAATAGTGTGGGGGGGCGCACTGCTGCCAGGCGGCACCCGACCTCTGACAGGGTGCTGTGATCCGCACAATTAACCCCTCAGGTGCGCCGCCTGAAGGGTTAATTGTGTAGATCACAGCACTCTGTCAGAGGTAAGGTGCCGCCAGGCAGCAGGGGGCCAGTATGTATGCGCCTGTTGGTATACTCTAACTTCAAGCGTCCCCATCACCATGGGAACGCCTCTGTGTTAGAATATACCATCAGATTTGAGTTTTCACAATCTAACTCAGATCAGATGGTATATTCTAACCACCAGGCGTTTCCATGGTGACAGGGACGCTTGTGGGGAGGAGTATGCCAAAGGGGTTTAACTGTACTGTTTGGAGAGAAAGAAAAAAAAGAATATTCAAAAAAATGTCAAAACGAATATATTCGCTATAGTGCTATATATTAGTTTTTTAGAATATACATCTAAAGTCATGATTCATCCCTGCTTCTTGCTTGTGGGCCAATGACTCATTGACCACAAGCATTTTAAGCAGGGAGGAATCATTTTTTCAGATGGAAAAAATGACGAATATTCAATATATAACGAATATATTGCAGTATATTCAAAATATTAGCAAATTATCGAAGTTGCGATATTCGTGATTAATATTCGCTATTCGAATATTCGCGCTCAACACTAGTTGGCACCTGTGTTTTGTCATCATCCGAGACGTGCTGCGATGGTCCTCCCATGTACTCATCTTGAAAGATAAGTGGTTGGGCATCTCTTACACTTCTGGGGCAGGGATTGGTGGATGGCCAAGGGAAACCCTGCTAACAGAGTCATCAAAAAGCAGAAGAGACTGCTGCATGACTTGGGGGTTTAGACTACTTGGCTGATTTGCAAGGGGATGAGGTGAAAGACTGATGGACATGGGCTGCAGTAGCCAACTCTGATCTTTCAGCAGGAGACTGGGTGGGAAACAATGTGAAGGAACTGGAGACACTGTCAGAAACCCAATCTACTATCGCCTGTACTTGTTCAGGCCTCACCATTCGAAGAGCCGCATTAGGCCCCTACCAAATACCACTGCAGGTTCTGTCGCCTACTCGCACCTGGGGAAGGGGTTTCACTTGTGCGTGTAGCTGGCACAGATCGACCACGTCCTCTCCCTGCAACAGGAGCTCCAACAGCAGCACCACGAGCTGGGCCACGACCCTTATTTGACGCTCTCCTCATATTTCTCAAATTTAGGATCTTGCCCTAAATGGGTGTTTAATTAATAGCAGAATAGAACAACAGTATGTACAGGGTGTATCTCACACGCCCTGACCCAGACTAGTCCGCAATTAAAGATTTGTGCCCAAAATGGGTTTTTGTTTAATAACTGAAAAGAACCACACTATGTAAAGGCTGTATCTCACAATGATATATGCAGCAAAGGCTGCAAATTTTTTATTTTTTTGTTTAATAACTGAACATGACAGCAGTATATAACCCTTGAATTTCACACGTGCTGATGGTGCAAGGCCAGAAAAATTTTGTATTTTGCCCAAAAAAGGGTGTTTTATTAATAGAAGAATATAACCACTGTATATAAAGGGTGTATCTCACACGCCCTGATTAACACTAGGCCGCAATTAAAGATTTCTGCCCAAAATGGCTGTATTTCAAATAACATGTTTTTAAAAAAACTGAAAATTATGGCTGTATTTCTAGCTTAAATTGCACACTGACTAATACTGCAAATGCACCAGATGTTGTATATTGCCAAAAAAAGGTGATTTAAAAAAAAAAACTGTTTATTAGTGCAGTTTTTCAAGCTTGGATTTCAATGTCACAAAAGCTCAGATGCAGTGCTGGTGCACTGAGCTTGCATAAAATGGCCGCCGTCGCCGTTATTT
Organism: Bufo gargarizans; assembly: GCF_014858855.1. NCBI lineage: Eukaryota > Metazoa > Chordata > Amphibia > Anura > Bufonidae > Bufo > Bufo gargarizans. Next base: position 635,638,055 of record NC_058081.1, read on the forward strand.
TTTTTCGGTCACTGGGCTCAGGGCAGGGTAAAAAGATTGTGCCCTGCACCCACAAAACTGAATGTATGTCGATCGCTGAATTAGATTCACTTTCTGAACAAAGATTCTCTTCTATCCTCTCCCTACACTAGTAACAGCAGAGTGACATGCAGCACTATGTGACTCAAGCTTATATAGAGCCAACAAACGAAACAAACAAATAACCCCAAAAAAGATGAGAGAACACACATATAAAATATATGTAAATTTATTAAGACATAATCAAATGACAAGAATTAAATAACATAAGGCACAAGGGTTGAGGAGGGTGCAAGGCCCGGTGTAGCAGGGTCAAAAACTACCTCCCTCACAAAACACCCAACTGACAGGGAAAAAGGGGTTACAGCCCTGGGTAAAGAGCCGCATAGATATGGGGGAACTGTGGGTTCGCCAAAAGTGACATATAATAATAAGTGTGCTGCATGCATATACAAAGTGATTATGATCACACATAGCCAAATTGCCCGTCCAGGATAACTAAGATGGCCGCATAGAAATGCAGATAGCCAAATGACTATAAGTAAGCCAGGACAAAAGTGCTAGGTGCAAGCAGTAACCTTAAAATAACAAACTAGCAAAGCATGACAACAAACCAAAATTTTACCCATGGTATGCTGCAACCCAGAAACTGTGACCGGAGCTGCACCTCGACGCACGTTTCGCCTGGAGAGGCTTCGTCAGGAGGTGCTTTGTTAGTATTTTAAAGGGACTCTGTCACCAGTTTCTAACCCCCCCTTTTAAAACTATTGTTCTGTCCATGGCGCCCTTGTGATTACAAAGGTGTTGTTATAAAATAAATCCGCCGTCTCGTTTTGATAAAAAAAACTTTTATCTAACCTGTCAATCTTGTGGATAAGGTGCCCAGGGCGTTTCTCAAGGTCTGAAGCTGCTGCCCGCCGCCGCCGCCGTTGGTGCCCAGCTCCTCCTTTGATCCTTTCAGCGCCGCCTGAATGTAAAGAAATACGCCTCCGGCTCTCCCTCAGTGCCCCCTCCTTCTTTTCAAAGATCCCGCGCGTGCGCACAGGCCTGTGCCTGATGCGCCCGTGCAGACTTTTAGATTCAGCCTCATTGAGCGAAGTGCGCATGCGCGCGCACTTCGCTCAACCTCCTCATAAGACGTGCGGCTCCATACAGCGCTTGGCAGGCTCTGAGTGGCTGGCGGCAGTGCTCGTCTTATGAGGAGGTTGAGCGAAGTGCGCGCGCATGCGCACTTCGCTCAATGAGGCTGAATCTAAAAGTCTGCACGGGCGCATCAGGCACAGGCCTGTGCGCACGCGCGGGATCTTTGAAAAGAAGGAGGGGGCACTGAGGGAGAGCCGGAGGCGTATTTCTTTACATTCCGGCGGCGCTGAAAGGATCAGAGGAGGAGCTGGGCACCAACGGCGGCGGGCGGCAGCTTCAGACCTTGAGAAACGCCCTGGGCACCTTATCCACAAGATTGACAGGTTAGATAAAAGTTTTTTTTATCAAAACGAGACGGCGGATTTATCTTATAACAACACCTTTGTAATCACAAGGGCGCCATGGACAGAACAATAGTTTTAAAAGGGGGGGTTAGAAACTGGTGACAGAGTCCCTTTAAGGTTACTGCTTGCACCTAGCACTTTTGTCCTGCCTTACTTATAGTCATTTGGCTACCTGCATTTCTATGCGGTCATCTTAGTTATCCTGGGCGGGCAATTTGGCTATGTATGATCATAACCACTTTGTATATGCATGCAGCACACTTATTATTATATGTCACTTTGGGCGAACCCACAGTTCCCCCATATCTATGCGGCTCTTTACTCAGGGCTGTGACCCCTTTTTCCCTGTCAGTTGGGTGTTTTGTGAGGGAGGTAGTTTTTGACCCTGCTACACGGGGCCTCCCACCCTCCTCCACCCTTGTGCCTTATGTTATTAAATTTTTGTCATTTGATTATGTCTTAATAAATTTACATATATTTTATATGTGTGTTCTCTCATCTTTTTTGGGGTTATTGGTTTGTTTCGTTTGTTGGCTCAGTATAGTATACTAGACCCCAGTGTTATCTATACATACAATTTGAGTCTTTCAAGTGTAGGTTGGTCTAACTAAATCAAGCTTATATAGAGCCTGGGTCACATGCTGCTCTGGCCAATCACAGCCATGCCATTAGTAAGCATGGCTGTGATGGCTTCTAGGGTCAGACAGTTAAACGCTTGTTGATTGGCTGCCCTGCAGCCTTTTAAAAAGCGCTAAGAAAGCGTCGAACACCGAACCCTAACTTTTACTAAAATGTTCGTGTTCGGATCCGGGGTCCAAAAATCCAAAAGTTCGAGTTCGCTCAACCCTATTCTTAACTCAATAGCACCATCTATTGGTTTTCAGCTGAAAAACAAGGCAGATTCTGCTCATTTGTAGGTCTTTCCCATAATGCCCATGTTTAAGCAAACGAGTTTTTACATGACAAAACTGTATAGAAAGGTTTTTAAGCATTATGTTAGGACAATCGAAAAAACTTTTTATCGCCCTAATGATATTGATCTAGGTGTGCAGGTCCAAGTTTACTGGTTCTCAGTCAGATAAGAGCTGGTTTGGAACATCTCATAGTGCACAAGGCAGTCATCTGTCTTATGGATAGATTGATGGCTTGCATATACCTGGCTTTTGGCATACAGCCTTTGTGTGGTTGTAGATTGTATGTTGTAGATAATAGGAGTCCAAGATGCATCCAGTCATCCTCTTAATGCTGTTTCCAAGCCATTTTGATGGGGTTTCCATCAATTTCTAATCTTTTTTTGTGAACCAGATACCCTCTCTTCTTCAGAGCGGGGTATGCCTGGTTTGATGCTTGGGTCTCCCATTGACTTTCATTGTATTAAATTGTACTTGAGCACCCGAAGTATTCAGACGAGCACTCGGATCTGCCAAGCATAGTGATGCTCGAGCCGAAAAGCAGTTCGGCTGATCATGCTCGCTCATTACAAGTAGAAAGCTCACATTTAGCTCAGCACTGAGACCACTGTTGAACACCTTTGGCTGTAAAACAACCCCATCTCATTAGGCTTCCTCCATCCAACTTGACAGTTTCTTCAATTTCTCAATCCATTGGCCCCCTTTTCACTTGTTTCTTTCAAGACCATTTGCACCCATCAGAGTCCAATCTATCTCTCCAAATCACCCGTTATCAATTTTCTACTGTCCGCTGTTCGTACTTTTTTGCAAGCTTCATACTATGAATTTAATGGTATTTTGCTTTCAACATGTATTAGGGTTAAAACCAGCTGGGCCAAACTTGCTGGATGGATCAAACCTGATAGCTCGATTATTGCCATATGGGAAGTGTCATTGGTTATTGGAATGAACGACACAACTTGACCCAAATGTTCTTTTAGCGAAAAAATTAGTCGTTATTGTAATCATTTATGGTTTGAACTATGATGGTATTACCAAATTGCTCCACCAACTGGACCCAAATTCATCATTCCTAGCTACCATGTTCTGTTATGAAAAGTTTTATTCTGCGTCACTCTGATAGCCACAACCAATTTTAAACAAATTCTACCTCACTGTGCAGTGCCACTACATTTTAGCCCATGTGAATCTCTCCATAAGGTCTGGGATCCCTCCACATAACCCATAACGCCATACATGTATGGTGTTATGCGCCTGCGGGTGTATGAAGTGGGCCTCTGCAGTGAGCCCGCTCCATACATGGCAGGTGCCGGCTGTTTCATACAGCCAGTACCCGGCTGCACTGATAGGAAAAAGTGATTTCACTACCCCGTCATTTAACCTCTCAGGTTCTGCAATCAACACTGAGTGCAACGCCGGTGAGTGAAGGCAGAAAGATGCGGTTCCCTCTGGCTTCTGATCAGAGCCCCCACAAATTGCGGGGCTCCAACCGGTTGCCATGACAGCCTGGGCGCCAGAGCTTAACAGGGAAGATTCCTTCCTCTGAGGATTGCAAAAGCAACAGGGTGAGAGCATATGTGCTAGCCCTTGAGGGAAATAGTTACTGAATGCAGCAGAAAGTTCAGCGGCCTATAAGGAGGATTGATTTGCATTTGTCAGAGAAAGCTAATGCACCTATATTGACTTCTTTGCATACTTTTGGGAGAAATAAGCTTCAGGTTCCCTATCTTTTCAAAACAAATCAAAAGGACAGAAAGGCTCTCTGTTCAGAGAATGTATTCCACTGATGATAATGGGAAATGTATCTATCTATCTATCTATCTATCTATCTATGTATCAAACAAAAAAGCAAAAAAGGGCAGGCAGCAGAGCAGTGGAAAATTGAAATGGAGTGCCAAAGGCTGTAGAGTTAATCCATCAACCAAACCATATAAGTAAAACAAACTCCTCTGCACTTCCAAAAACAAGCGTGCATTTATTCAACAAATAGCAGTGACGTTTCGGTCTGCTCAATGGAACCTTTCTCAAGCAGATATCACCGCTTGAGAAAGGTTCCATTGAGCGGACCAAAACGTTGCTGTTATTTGGTAAATAAACGCATGCTTGTTTTTGAAAGTGCCGTGGAGTTTGTTTTATCTATCTATATCTCATTGAAAAGAGAGATACACTAACCTCCCATGTACAGCCTTGGGAAGCTGCATATGCTAACTGTATTTAATGTGATCTGTGCCTGTGTGACCCATGTATTGGACTGCCTTAGTAAAGTACAATTAACTTGTTGCATAAAAACCCGGCCTCATCATCGTGTGTGCCAACACATACATTGCTGTCACATCATTCAGAGACTCTGCCTTCCACCTCAAAACTCATCTACACCAAGGACACCCTATCTAACATGAGGCAGGAGCCCAGAAACCCGCGTGTTCCCCAAAAGAAAGAAATGGCGCGCCCTTCCTATCACTGCACGGCCCAGGGAGCAACATAGTGAGGACTACCACCGTGAGTACAAATGCTCTCATCCTCTCTGCCTCCCACATGGTTCTCTGCACATCATGCAGCAAAAAGTACTAGCATTTTAAAATGTAGAATCTTAGTTTAAGTCATTCAGATTATTAATTTGTGTTATTGCAAATCCAACAGGAACAACAATTCATCTTAAAATTAAACCTGTCAAAAACTGTGAAGTCGAACATTTATTTGCCTTATTCATAAATAAATCTTACAAAACCAGATAGGACTTTTCTCCACTCTGAGACAATGTTTATTATTTGTGTTCCTTGTTGCATCCTGCAGTGATACAGAAGTTGCCGTGTTAATGCCCAATTAGTCCACACTGGGTGACCTTGTTCCAAAACCTTTTCCTTTGTGTTGCGTCCTATTAAATCAGTATAGTGTAAAACACTTACAGTGAAAACAATTTACTGCCTAAATAATTTATCTAGATTCTGTACAGAAAGTCTTTGAAAAGATTCATCGGCTAATAAAGGAAATTGATTTTGGAAACCAAAGTCAATAAGAGGTTAGAAAGACGTTGTATTCTTCGTTAGGAAGCTTTACTGCTATATTTGGTTTTAGAGAGATTTAAGAAAAAAAAAACAGAAGCAGCTAAACCTGTTGTAGTGGGAGTCAGAAAAGACAGCAGGGATCATGATGGTGATGGCTATCTACAGCGCAGGCTAATAAAGAATTCCCATAGGGATGCTTGGTTGTGGGAACATTAAGTAATCACTTAGTAATTAGATCATGGTATTGTATATCTGCTGGTATTCCTTTGCTGTAAGATGGACCAGTCTATGTAATACTGAACCCTTTGGCATGTATAAGATTCCAGATTTCTTTTCTGCACTTCTATGAACAAAAACAGAAATGACAAACTCGCCTCTGTAGTTTACATAAAAGGGTAATCCTATTAGCATAGCCGCTTTTTAAATATGTGCTGACAGCTTAAAACATTGGGTGGGTCCACATCTAAGGGCTCATGCAAATGAATGTATTTTTGGTCCGCATCCAATCCGCATTTTTTGTGGGTCAGATGTGAACCCATTCACTTGGGATGGAAAAATGCAGAAATCACACCCGTGTGCTGTCTGCATCGTATGTTCCTTCTGTGGCCCCGTAACAAAATAGAACATGCCCTATTCTTGTCCGTTTTAAGGACATAGATAGGACAGTTCTACAGAGGGCACAATGATCCGTTCTGCAAAGTGCGGAACACTCATGTCTGCTGATTTGCAGATCCACAATTTGAGGACCACAAAAACGGCAACAGCTGTGTGCATGAGCCCTATGTCAGGATGTTCCTGAACATCATTTCTGGGTCTGCAGCTGACCGTGCAGGAGCGGGGAGCCCTATTGTCAGAGACGAACCATGTATACAGTTCAGGAAGAGGCCATGGTAATTCCTGACTCATTTCATTAATTATGTGTAGAAGTGGACTGGCAAGTTAAAGTGTCCCTTGATAAAATGCTAAAAGTGGCCCCCGTTTTGAAGGGGCAAATTGCATTAAAAATGGCTATTTCCTGGCTGCAGAGAGCCTTTATAGTGGTGTAGAATACTGTGCCTTGCAGTAACACGCATATGGAATCTGCTGTGGTAATGAAACAATACTGTGAGTCAGTATGACAAGCACATGACAGGCGTCTCTCTTAGAATCACAGCACACTTCACTTATTTGGGCAGTTACGGGGCCAAAACTGACCAAATAACTCAAGTGTGAACTCAGCCTTACAAGTCAAGCTTAGCGTCAAGAAGAAGCACACTCCTTTTTCACAGTCACCAGCTGATTCCACATATATGTCTACAGAACCTGTTCTATTAAACACTTATACAAGGAAAGTCCGCCCCAACAGAGTGGAGAGGGAGTACGTTTGTGTTGACATCACATATTATTTTGCCCTTTTTCTGATCCTTCAGAACAATAACCCCAAAAAATTGATCCTATCTGTGGAGCATCAGCCTTCACTCAGTCAGCATTTAGTCAGTAATTCATCAGTATTGCTTAAGCCCAAAAAAACAGGAGTGGATCCAAAACAGAGATGACACATGAATGAAATATTTGCATGTCTTTTGTGTTTTTTACCCACTCCTGCTTTTGGCTACCAAATCATAAGCCAATTCTGATGCAAAATAGGGACCATGTCATGCAGACCTTAAGGATCCATCATGTGTATCATTTCTTCCTTCTGACAGATCAGAAGAAGGGTCAAATAAATGATGATGTCAGTCATGCCAAAAGGCAAAATAGTGTCCCAGTCATGAAGTGGGGAGGGTAGGAACAGCATGAGAATTCCACAGAGTGGCCCTATAAAATAGTGTTGAGGTGGAAGCAGCATGAGGAGACCACAGAGTGGCCTAATGACAGAATGGAGGTGGCAGCAGCATCAGGAGGCCACAGAGTGGCACAATGACAGAGTGTGGAGGTGGTGGCAGCAGCAGCAACAAGAGGAGGTCACAGAGTAGCACAATGACACTGTTGAGGTGGCAGCAGCAGCACGAGGAGACCGCAGAGTGGCACATTGACAGAGTGTAGAGGTGGCAGCATCGGGAGGAGGCCACAGGGAGGCACAATGACAGTGTGGAGGTGGCAGCAGCAGCATGAGGAGACCACAGAGTGGCACAATGACAGAATAAAGGTGGCAGCAGCATCAGGAGGCCACAGAGTGGCACAATGACAGAGTGTGGAGGTGGTGGCATCAGCATCAGTAGGGGGTCATAGAGTGGCACAATGACAGTGTGGAGGTGGCAGCAGCAGCATGAGGAGACCACAGAGTGGCACATTGACAGAGTGTGGAGGTGACAGAAGCAGGAGGAGGCCACAAGGTGACACAATGAAAACGTGGAGGTAACAGCAGCAGCATCAGGAGGCCACAAAGTAGCAAGGTGGCATAGTGTGGAGGTGGTAGCAGCATCAGGAGATCACAAAGTGTCACTGTGACATAGTGTGGATGTATCAGCAGCATCAGGAGGATACCACAGAGTGGCACAATGACAGAATGGAGGTGGCAGCAGCATCGGGAGGCCACAGAGTTGCACAATGACAGTGAGGAGGTGGCAGCAGCAGCATGAGGAGACCACAGAGTGGCAAATTGACAGACCACAGAGTGGCAAATTTACAGAGTGTGGAGGTGGCAGCAGCAGCAGGAGGAGGCCACAGGGTGGCACAATGACAAAGTGTAGAGGTGGCAGCAGCAGCATCAGGAGATCACAAAGTGTTATGGTGACATAGTGTGGAGGTATCAGAAGCATCAGGAGGATACCACGGAGTGGCGCAATGACAGTTTGGAGGTGGCAGCAGCAGCATGAGGAGACTACAGAGTGGCAAATTGACAGACCACAGAGTGGCAAATTTACAGAGTGTGGAGGTGGCAGCAGCAGCAGGAGGAGGCCACAGGGTGGCACAATGACAAAGTGTAGAGGTGGCAGCAGCAGCATCAGGAGGCCACAGAGTGGCAAGGTGACATAGTGTGGAGGTGGTAGCAGCATCAGGAGATCACAAAGTGTTATGGTGACATAGTGTGGAGGTATCAGAAGCATCAGGAGGATACCACGGAGTGGCGCAATGACAGTTTGGAGGTGGCAGCAGCATCATGAGGAGACCACAGAGTGGCACATTGACAGAGTGTGGAGGTGGCAGCAGCAGCAGGAGGAGGCCATAGTCAGGCACAATGACAGTGTGGAAGTGGCAGCAGCATGAGGAGACCACAGAGTGGCATAATGACAGAATGGAGGTGGCAGCAGCATCTGGAGGCCACAGAGTGGCACAATGACAGAGTGTGGAGGTGATGGCAGCAGCAGCATCAGGAGGAGGTCACAGAGTGGCAAGGTGACATAGTGTGTAGGGGGTAGCAGCATCAGGAGATCACAAAGTGTCACGGTGACATAGTGTGGAGGTGGCAGCAGCATCAGGAGGCCACAGAGTGGCACAACGACAGAGTGTGGAGGTGGTGGCAGCAGCAGCATCAGGAGGAGGTCACAGAGTGTCACATTGACAGTGTGGAGGTGGCCGCAGCAGCATGAGGAGACCACAGAGGGGCACATTGACAGAGTGTGGAGGTGGCAGCAGCAGCAGGAGGCAGCCACAGGGAGGCACAATAACAGTGTGGAGGTGGCAGCAGCAGCAACATGAGGAGACAACAGAGTGACACAATGACAGAGTGTGGAGGTGGTGGCAGCAGCATCAGGAGGAGGCCACAGCAGCATCAGGAGATCAAAAAGTGTCACGGTGTCATGGTGTGGGGGTGGCAGTGGAATCAGGAGGCCACAGAGTGGCAAGGTGAAATATTGTGGAGGTGGCAGCAGCATCAGGAGACCACAGAGTGGCAAGGTGACATAGTGTGGAGGTAGCAGCAGCAATAGAAAACCACAGAGTGGCAAGGTGACATAGTGTGGAGGTGGCAGCAGCATCAGACGACCATAGAGTGACAAGGTGAAATAGTGTGGAGGTGGCAGCAGCATCAGGAGGCAACAAAGTGGCAAGGTGATATACAGTGGAGGTAGCAGCATCTTCAGGAAACCACAGAGTGGAAATGTGACACAGTGTAGAGGAGGCAGCAGCATCAGAAGATCACAGAGTGGCAAGGTGACATAGTGTGGAGGTGGCAGCAGCATTAGGAGACCACAGAGTGGCAAGGTGACATAGTGTGGAGGTGGCAGCAACATCAGAAGATCACAAAGTGGCAAGGTGACATAGTTTTGAGGTAGCAGCAGCATCAGCAGACCATAGAGTGTACTGGTGACAGAGGGGGAAGGTGTGTTTTAATACCAGTACCAGCTAAAGATGGTGGGTGAAAGAAGAAGCAATTGGCATCAGCTGTGTGGTATCAGGCGTGTGGCAGCATCAGAATAGCAGCTGACGCAGGTAGCCAAAATAAACGGTCTGTTTTGTCAAAGTGTTGGTGTGGCACCATGGATGATGTAGTCCACGCATGCTCAACCTGCGGCCCTCCAGCATAACTACAACTCTTAGCATGCCCAAACAGCCTACAGCTATCAGCTTACAGCAGGTCATTGTGGGAGTTGTAGTTTTACAAAAGCTGGAGGGCCGCAGGTTGAGCATGCCTGTCCTAGTCTGATGCATAAGGCATTGGTGGGTGGAAATCCTGGCTGCTCCATGGCTGATTCATTTTGACAAAGGTCAGTTTCTCCACATTTTGAGTGGACAGGCGAGTTCTCCTTGGGGTAACTAAGACCCCATCTCACTAAACACCCGCTCTGATGCCACACTACTGGCCAGGCAGGACAGCTTTCCCAGGGCAAACTCTGCTAGTTGCAGGCACAAATCCAGTTTGGCTGTCAAGTAGTCCAGGGGATCTTCAATGTGGGATGGCAGGGTGATAGTTCAGGTTCTGCTCCTAGTCTAGCTGCTGCTGAGTAGTTTCTTTACTAGGCGAGTTTAGAAAGCTGCTCATAATCGACTCTAGACTCAAGCTTCTGCTGATGGAGCTGGCACTACTCCTACCCCCCCTACCCTGCCACAGCAGCCATGGCAGTGGAGCGATACCGCAGAGGGCCCCCCCGGTCAGACCTGCGAGAGGATGGACAATGGTGCATATACAAACCGGATTCCAAAAAAGTTGGGACACTATACAAATCGTGAAAAAAAACTGAATGCAATGATGTGGAGGTGCCAACTTCTAATATTTTATTCAGAATAGAACATAAATCACGGAACAAAAGTTTAAACTGAGAAAATGTACCATTTTAAGGGAAAAATATGTTGAATCAGAATTTCATGGTGTCAACAAATCCCCAAAAAGTTGGGACAAGGCCATTTTCACCACTGTGTGGCATCTCCCCTTCTTCTTACAACACTCAACAGACGTCTGGGGACCGAGGAGACCAGTTTCTCAAGTTTAGAAATAGGAATGCTCTCCCATTCTTGTCTAATACAGGCCTCTAACTGTTCAATCGTCTTGGGCCTTCTTTGTTGCACCTTCCTCTTTATGATGCACCAAATGTTCTCTATAGGTGAAAGATCTGGACTGCAGACTGGCACTTTCAGTACCCGGATCCTTCTCCTACGCAGCCATGATGTTGTGATTGATGCAGAATGTGGTCTGGCATTATCTTGTTGAAAAATGCAGGGTCTTCCCTGAAAGAGATGAGGTCTGGATGGGAGCATATGTTGTTCTAGAACCTGAATATATTTTTCTGCATTGATGGTGCCTTTCCAGACATGCAAGCTGCCCATGCCACGCGCACTCATGCAACCCCATACCATCAGAGATGCAGGCTTCTGAACTGAGCGTTGATAACAACTTGGGTTGTCCTCTTTGGTCCGGATGACATGGCGTCCCAGATTTCCAAAAAGAACTTCGAATCGTGACTCGTCTGACCACAGAACAGTCTTCCATTTTGCCACACTCCATTTTAAATGATCCCTGGCCCAGTGAAAACGCCTGAGCTTGTGGATCTTGCTTAGAAATGGCTTTTTCTTTGCACTGTAGAGTTTCAGCTGGCAACGGCGGATGGCACAGTGGATTGTGTTCACTGACAATGGTTTCTGGAAGTATTCCTGAGCCCATTCTGTGATTTCCTTTACAGTAGCATTCCTGTTTGTGGTGCAGTGTCGTTTAAGGGCCCGGAGATCACGGGCATCCAGTATGGTTTTACGGCCTTGACGCTTACGCACAGAGATTGTTCCATATTCTCGGAATCTTCTGATGATGTTATGCACAGTTGATGATGATAGATGCAAAGTCATTGCAATTTTTTGCTGGGTAACACCTTTCTGATATTGCTCCACTATCTTTCTGCGCAACATTGTGGGAATTGGTGATCCTCTACCCATCTTGGCTTCTGAGAGACACTGCCACTCTGAGAAGCTCTTTTTATACCCAATCATGTTGCCAATTGACCTAATTAGTGTTAATTGGTCTTAGAGCTCTTCGTTATGCTCAAATTTACTTTTTCCAGCCTCTTATTGCTACTTGTCCCAACTTTTTGGGGATTTGTTGAAAGTGAAAATTTGAATCAATGTATTTTTCCTTTAAAATGATACATTTACTCGGATTCAACGTTTGATCTGTCATCTACGTTTTATTACAAATAAAATATTGACATTTGCCATCTCCACATCATTGCATTCAGTTTTTATTCACAATTTGTTTAGTGTCCCAACTTTTTGGGAATCCGGTTTGCAGTAATCGGCCAACTTAGTACATATGATGCCTCTATAGTAGTTAAGTTTGTCCTCCATCTTAGTTGGTGTAAAAAAGCCCCCCCTTTTTGGACCAGTAACGAGGGTACAACAAGGTGGAGAGCCAGAAATCATACCTGTGCCGAATGGTGACAATTCGGCTGTCACTACCCAAGCAAGTGATCATGCATTGGGTCATTTTTATCTCCACTGCATACTGCCACGGTGTGCCTAAACCCTTATCTGCCTCGTCTTCCTTATCTCCCTCTTGCTCCTCCAGCTGCTCTCCTGTCACCTGTGTAGAAAAACCACCCATTTTGCTACACATTGCTTGTGCTCCAATGTCCTCCTTCTCTTCCTCCTCTAGTTCAGCCCCTACACAGAGCTAATGTGGCCGTTAGATCTAGGCACCACGTCTCCAGTCCCCTGACCAGACAGATTTACCAGCATCTGTTCCAGGAAATGAAGCAGTGGAATTACATTGTTCATCCAGTAGTCCTGGAGATTGACAAATAACATGGCCTTCTCAAAGGGGCCTGAGCAAACGGCAGGTGTCAGGCATAAGCTGCCACTGGCTGACATCGAAGTTACACAGGGGAGTACTTCTGTCCACTTGGATCATCAAGAAATCGTTTATGGCCTTTCTCTGTTCATTTAGTGTTAGCATATGGAGTGTCGAATTCCAATGGGTGGAAACCTCGCATATCAGCCTATGTTGGGGGATTCCGTTCTGCCACTGCAGCTCAAGGAGCGTGTGCTTTGCAGTGTACGAGTGGCTGAAGTGCATGCAAAGTTTCCTGGCCCTTTTTAGGATGTCTTGCAGATGGGTGGAAGACTTCAGGAACCGTTTGACAACCAGATTGAACACGTGCGCCATGCAGAGAGCATGGCTCAGGCTCAGCCATCCTCGATGCAGCACCAACATTATTTTCTTTGTCGGTCACCATGGTTCAGATTTTGAGTTGTCACGGAGAAAGCCACAAATCGATTTCTTGATGAAGGACACTGAGCAGTTCCTCTCCTGTGTGAAACCTTTTGCCTACACAAACAAGGTGCAGAACAGTGTGACACCGCCGTGCCCTGCACATGTGGTATGCTGGAGGGGCATTGCGAATTGTCCCTGTAGTGGAGGCTGAGGACATGGTGGAGGATGATGGGGCAGAGGTGAACCAGCGTCACCTGGGCAAGTTGCTGGTGTGGCTTTGCTTTACAGGAACCACATTCACCTAGTAGGCCATATTTTCCCTGTCCGTAGTTATATCTCCACACATCGGCACTGCCATGCACTTTGACAGACACTGACAGGCTCAAGGACTGGCCCATCTTCTGTTCTACATGTGTGTGCAGGGCTGGTACTGACTTTTTGGCAAAGAAATTACGGAGCCATCAGTTCTCTGAAAGGTGCAGTCAACCACTTGGAAAGGGAGGGACTGCAACACCAGCAACTTGCCCAGGAGCACATTCAGCTTCTAGATAAGTGCTTACATACTGTTGTCTCTTGGCAATCGCTTTGGTGATCGATTGCTGATGGCATGACTGACGAGGAGTAGGAGGAGGAGCAGCAGCATCAGGACCAGCAGATAATGGGAAGGACAGACAGCTCTCTTCAGATCAGGTGGTGGAGCCTTGACTTTCTGAAATCGGGTGCGTGCCACTGGGTGATGCAGCGGTCGCTGCGGTAGGCTGGACCACTTCATTGGAGCCACTGTTCTCCCATGCCACTTTATGGTGACGCTGCATATGTTGACGCAGTATCGTGGTGCCAACATTGGCACCCTGGCCACACTTCACCATCTGCCCACAGATTTTGCAAATGGCCATGTTCACTTACTCCGGTGGCTTAACAAAAAACTGCCACACTGCTGAGTAGATGATTTTACCTCCAACACTCCGCACTGACTGACTGCTATCACCGCTGCCTCCATGAACCCCTGAACCACTACTTTCTGGGCAGTTAGACTCCTGCGAAGCAGTTGGTCTACCTCGGGCACGTTTGGCTCCTGACCTCCCACTGCTGCAACCCTGCTGACTCCTGGCCACGCTAGCGACTTGCTGGCTCCGCTGCTGCCTCACGCGCAAGCTGCCACCCTCTCCTTCCGATGATGATGAAGCCCCTAATTCACCCGTTTGCCAATTACGATTGGCTACATGATCTGTTTGCACGTCACTGATGTCCTCCTCTGAGCCAGGAGTCTGACCGCTCACAGCACCAGCTCCCACGCCACTCTCCTCATCACTACTTGTCGGCCTACAGGAGGAATCGGCAGATGTCTCCTTCACATCTCGGCTGGGCAGTAGCTGCTGACTGTCCTCTAGTAGCTCGTCCTCGCTGTATAGAGGAGCTGAGCCCACAACATATAATACTTCTCTGGCTGAGGAAACTGAAAAGGACAGAGGCAGGTTGAGGACAGGTGAGGGCACAGGGTCTGGTCCCGGTCCATGCAAACTAAGGGTTGTATCTGACGAACCCACCGACTCTTGGCTGGGGGTGTCTGATGTCACTTGGGACGAAGTGGATGACAGTCAACCATTCAAGAACCGCTGTGTTGCTGGTCAAGACACGACCGCTAGATGATACCGGGAGCTCAGGCCTCTCAAAGTCACTACTGCTGCCACGCCCCCTTACACTGTTGCAACCTGTGCCTGTGCCAGAAACATTTAGGCCTTTGCCACTCCCATGTGGAGGGCCTGGCACTTCTCTGTCTGACATACTGTTAATCAAATAAATAAATAAAAAGGAAATTATAACACCCCAAAAAAGTCTGTAATTTTCTCACTTCACCAGACAACGGCTAATAGGCCCTTTTTTTCACTAATACATGCCAAAAAGAGCTTTAGAAGATATAACTGCACCGCTGAATGACAAATAGGCCCTTACTTTCTTCCACTTATACACGCCACAAAAGGCTTTAGAACATATAACTGCACCGCTGATTGGAAAATCATATATATTTTTGTGCCACTAATTTACGCCAAAAAGGGCTTTAGAACATATAACTGCACTGCTGAACGGCAAATAATATATATATATTTTTGCCACTATTACACGCCAAAAAGGGCTGTACACCACACAACAGCTAATAAGCCTGTTTTTTCACTCTAATACAAGCCAAAAAATGCTTTAGAACATATAACTGCACCGAATTACAGAGCTGTATAATGGCAATTTGGATCCGCAGTCACTGCAGCAAGGTGTAATAGGATTGTTCCTATCACCCAGGCTGTAAAATCCCCTACTGAAATCTGTTCTGCTTCAATACTGTGGAATGATTCCTCCCTATCCTTTCCCTGAACGTCTATACAGCAAAATGAAAATGTTAAAGTTTTTTTTGCCACTGTCCCTATCGCCTGCTGATATTTCTCCCTGCATTAAGAACACTGGAAAATGGCTGAATCCAAGATGGCTGAGGCTATTTATAGTGTTGTGACATCACAGGGCTGGCTGGCTGCATGCATGGCATTGTGGGTGATCTCGCCTTCCCAGAATTCCTTGCTCCATGTCCTAACACGTGCAGCAGCCATTTTGGGAAAAAATTTGATTTGTTACCACGAAGCATGAGGACATTTAGATTCGTTGCAAATCAAATTTTTCCTAAAATTCGGATGAAATTCCACTTCGTCAACTTTGATTTGCTTATCTCTAGACCTTATGGAGGCACAAAGTAATTCATAACCCTTTATAACCTTGCAATTTACTGTAGTTTATTCAGCATTTTCATATTTTACCTGCTGCTTTCCCAAATAAAAAGCTCTTTTATTTTTCTGTTCACATACCTCAATTTCGTAAAAACCACATTGTCTTTTGTTTTTATATTTAAACAAAAAAGAAAACTTTTTAATTTTTTTTTTCTTTGCATTGCCATATTTTGACAAAATAACCTCATAACCTTCTTATGGTTACGTCTAATGATCTGTTTGGGGGCTCATTTTTTAGCGATCTGCAATCTGTCGTTTTTAATTGAACAAGTTTGTAGTGTACCGCATGGGATAAATACGGTTATATTATGATAGTATGGGCATTTTGAGATGAGCAAAAGTTTGAAAAATTCAGTTCAGCTTCTTCACACCCAATGTCATCAAGAAATTCCATTTGTTATGAATTACTTTGTCACACATTGTGCCGCCCCCATCATTTAATCTATCAGATGTTGTGTTCAATTCAGGTGCTCAGTGGTTAATTCAGGGTAAAAAATAAAATAATTATACTCACCTCATCCACTTGATTGCGGAGAGGCCGTCCGCTCCCGTCTTAATTGAAGAAAACCTGCTAAGGGACCTGTTGCAAGTGTGAAAACGTAACCATGTGATCATGCTGGCTGCGCGTGGTGACGTCATTATTGATGACATCACCACACACGGCCAGTGTGATCACGTGGTGATGTCTTCACGCTCGCCACAGGTCCTTTGGCAGGTTTTCTTCAATTAAGACAAGAGCGGACAGCCTCTCCGTAATCAAGTGGATGAGATGAGTGTAGTTTTTTTTTTTTACCTTTAAACCACCATTATAGGAAAAATTGATTCATTACTACGAAGCTCAAGGAAATTTGGCTAAGCGGCAAATCAAATTTTTCCTGAAAAGAAAATTTGGCTTGGTATCGATTCAAATTTTTGCTGAAATTCATATCAAAGTTTCACTTCATATATTTTGATTCACTCAACACTAGTGATTATTGATATATATATATATATATATATATATATATACAGTGGATATAAAAAGTCTACACACCCCTGCTAAAATGTCAGGTTTCTGTGATGTGAAAAGATGAGACAAAGATAAATCATTTCAGAACTTTTCCCACCTTTAATGTGACCTATAAACTGTACAACTCAATGAAAAAACAAGCTGACATCTTCTAGGTAGAGGGAAGAAAAAAATATAAAAATAAAATAATATTGTTGCATAAGTGTGCACACCCTTAAACTAATACTTTGTTGAAGCACCTTTTGATTTTATTACAGCACTCAGTCTTTTGGGGTATTAGTCTATCAGCATGGCACATTTTGACTTGGCAAGATTTTCCCACTCTTCTTTGCAAAAACACTCCAAATCTGTCAGATTGCGAGGGCATCTCTTGTGCACAGCCCTCTTCAGATCACCCCACAGATTTTTAATCGGAATCAGGTCTGGGCTCTGGTTGGGCCATTCCAAAACTTTAATCTTCTTCTGGTGAAGCCATTCCTTTGTTGATTTGGAAGTATGCTTTGGGTCGTAGTCATGCTGAAAGATGAAGTTCCTCAGTTCCTCTTCATGTTCAGCTTTCTAGCAGAAGCCTGAAGATTTTGTGCCAATATTGACTGGTATTTGGAACTGTTCCCTCTAGCTTAACTAAGGCTCCAGTTCAGCTTCACTGTGGGTATGGTTTACTTTTGGTGATGTGCAGTGTTGTTTTTGTGCCAAACATATCTTTTGGAATTATAGCCAAAAAGTTCAACCTTGGTTTCATCAGACCATAAGACCTTTTCCCACATGCTTTTGGGAGACTTCAGATGTGTTTTTGCAAAATGTAGCCTGGCTTGGATGTTTTTCTTCGTAAGAAAAGTCTTTCGTCTTGCCACTCTATCCCATAGCCCAGACATATGAAGAATAAGATTTTTGTTTTTCATCTACTGAGCATGTAAAATCTAGTATTACCTGAAAGAATGACAAACTGTGTGACAAATGTGATGTCTATAAAAGCTGGAACAACAATTTTAACTAGAAAAGCTACAATTTATGGGGAAATTGTGTGAAGTGCTCTTGCCTGCACCAGTAGTCTACAACTGGAGTGGGTGGAGTAACTGGGTGGAGTGGCTTGAGTAACTGTTGTGTGGTTGGAGTGGCTGGAGTAACTGTGGAAAGGCTGGACTGGGCAGAGTACCTTTGTGGAGTGGGCAGAGTAACTATGTGGAGTGTTTGGAGTGAGTAAAGATAGTAAACATTACACTAACCAATTGATTGATCAAATTTAAAAAGTGCACATGGCAAGCTTGATAGAGTGAGAAATACATTTCAACTTTTATTTATTTATATAGCACATTTAATTACAATGTTGTTGCCCAAAGTGCTTCACAGTTATATTGAAACATACATTAAAACATTAGCAGCATTATCAAGCCTAGCAGATGAAGGTATGACCACATGCATTCGGGGGGTCTCAGCATCTTGACGTAGAATGGCGGTGAAGGTGTGCTATCTGTTTGATGATAATCAGTGTTCATGCCATGTTTATGCAGACTCTAAGCGTGTGACACCACATCACTATGTACTTCCTGGGCACATTCACTGCCACAAATCTCCATTTCCACTTTGCTGCTGTGGGGCTCCGGAACCCCGAATGTCACAAACCTCCATTTCCACTATGCTGCTGTGGGGCTCCGGATCCTGAATGTCACAAACTTCTATTTCCAATATGCTGCTGTGGGGCTCCGTATCCCGAATGTCACAAACCTCCACAAATACTCTCTACTGTATAAAACTTATTTCCAAACTTATCTAAAGTATCAAAAATGCCCCCAAAAAATGCCCCAGACAATAGCCCAAACTATGAAGTATTTATATCATGCTAAATTTGCTGGCTATATGTCATTTTTCTAATCTGTTCACCATGACATGTTCCCCTGAGGAGGCTGTGTGGGTGGAGCATTGCAGCAAGCATCTTCAGAGTAGTCACATGACGTCCCCGCCCACCTCTGTTCCTATAGAGCAGGGTTTCTCAACTCCGGTCCTCGGGACCCACCTACCGATCAGGATTTGAGAATATCCCACAGAATGAATACCTGTGTTAAGTCCTGATGTATGGACACTAATTATATCACCTGCTCAAAACTGAGGAAATCCTGAAAACATGACTGGTAGGTGGGTCCTGAGGACCCGAGTTGAGAAACCCTGCTATAGAGACAAGAGCCCCTCAGACTTCTGTACAGACACAGCAATAGAAAGCACACCCCAGTCCCAGCAGTAAAGAGAAGTCACTTCACTGCTGGTTGCCATCTTCAAACAGTTGTAGTTTAAAAATTCTAAATCCTACAGCGAAGAGAATCACAAGACCCAGACCTACATGTTGATGCATATAATGTCTCTGAAATATTAAAAATGAAGGCACAGTCGCAGTTTAGAAATTCCCCTTCAAATTTGAGGTGGCTAGAGTGGAGTTTCAATGAATGTCAATGGGCGGCGTGAGTTGCAAACAGATGGTCATATTGTGAAAACGATCAGGACTATGGCTTAGCCGTGGACATTTTTAGTGGCAGCAGGGATAGCTGAACGTTTTGATATAAGATTTGTGTAGGTAGGCTTGAAAATGAGGGGGTGGTGGCAGTTTAGAAATCATGTCCTGATTTTTCAGCTCCCACTCTAGTTTTGAACAGTCCGCCATTCATTCCTATGTGACCAATTTCGCCACAAAAATGCTGATATTTTGTTAACAATTCTGCAAAACGTTCCACAAAGTAATAGTACACCAACTAGGAACAATCCGCACGTTTCAGTATATTACTGTCTTTGTAGTGTAAAAACTGTGGGAGGAGTTAGGGTGGTAAATTTGGCTATAATAAGAATATATACAGTATGTGAGATAACAGTAAGTGGATTTGCCATGCAAGAACATTTATAAAAAAATGCTAATAATCAGAATAATAACACTAATTATAATATACAGTAACTGGCATCCTTGTTATTATTATAGTGAGCGTGGAACAACTGTGCCAACCAAGAGATTTGACTTAGGGCTAAACCTAAGGGTGTTATCCTTGAAGATCACTGGTTTTCACTCTTTAACCCTTATACAGGGATCTGGACTTTGCTGCAGGGAAAGCACAACGTTGCTACCTTTTTGAGTAGTCTCTGTGTGGTTGGCTGCTGACCCACGGGGGTTGGGTCAGTGTTGGGGGGACTGGGCAATTGCCCAGGGCCCCGATACTCTAAGGGGCCCCCTGCTTCAGTCCCAGCAGATGGCAGACATTTGAACAGTCAGGACTCCAGAGTGGGGAATTTCCTGGCTTAGGAGTCCCTACTCTGATTCTATATATGAATGTGTCCATATATGGAGTCAGTGTTATGAACAGGAAAGGGGTATTCCCAAGCATGGTCACACCCTGTGTATAAAAGTCTAATTTAGACTCTATTTTTGAAATATTTCTGTAGGGATTCAAACTCACAACCATCTACATTAAAGTCAAGAATCTTAATCAGTGAGCTATAGAGATCAATGCTAAGTCAGTACTAAAAAACCTCATAGAAGTTTCTCTTGTATTATACAAGAGAAACTTCTATGAGGTTTTTCAGCAATGACTTAGCACTGAGCTCTATAGCCCAGTGGTTAAGGTTCTTGCCTTTAAAGGGGTTCTCCGGGAAGTAAGAAAATCTAAATGCTTAAATATTAGTTTATTATAAATACATTTCCAAATACCTTATTTTATCTCGGGAGCAATCAAAAGGAGAAATAAAATGGCCACCATCCTATTAGTACAAACATAACCTGTCCTAATCACAGAGCAGAAGTTACTTCTCAACACTGAGGTAATGAGTTACCTCCTCCTCCTCTCATACTTGTTTACAGTCTCCATTACCACAGCCTGTCCTGTCCGTTCTCTCTGTACTTCATGTCTCCTCATCAACAAAATTCCCCAGAGATTCAGCTGAAGATCTTATCAGCTGTATTCAGGATCATAGTCCCTGACAAGTAGAGCAGAGAGGAGGATGAGGCAGCTCTTTATCTCAGTGTTGTGAAGTAACTTGTCCTCCTGAGTGATCAGGACAGGTTCTGTATACTAATAGAATGGCAGCCATTTTATTTCTCCTAATGATTGCTCCCCAGGTAAAATAAGCCATTATAACTAATGAAAGGTATTTGAGAATATATTTATTATAATGTAATATTTAAGTATTTTCATTTTCTTAATTCACGGAGAACCCCTTTAATGTAGATGGTTGTGAGTTTGAATCCCCACAGAAACATTTAAAAAATAGAGGCTAACTAAAACTTGGTTGATTTTATTTAGAAATAAAATGGAGCAAAATGTAAAATATGATCAAGTAACAACCTTATTAACTCACACCAACCTTTTTAACTTGTGTAACCAGTATTTTTTGTTGGGATAGGTGGCAACTAGAGTTGAGCGGACACCTGGATGTTCGGGTTCGACGGGTTCGGCCGAACTTCACAAAAAAGGTCAAGTTTGGGACCCGAACTTGACCCAAACTTGATCCTGAACCTGAACCCGATTGAAGTCAATAAGGACCCAAACTTTTGAGCACTAAAATGGCTGTAAAAATGTCATTGAAAGGGCTAGAGGGCTGCAAATGGCAAAAAAATGTGGTTAAGAGCATGGTAAGTGCTTTGCAAACAAATGTGGATAGGGAAATGACTTTAAAAAACATAAAATACGTAAAAATAAAAATAAAAATAATCTTGATGTAGGTGGAAGAGGTCCATATGGAGTAGGAGGTTGAGGAGGCGGTGGATATGGCGGTGTAGGTGGAAGCGGTGGAGGAGGAGGTAGCCTACACTGCTTTTTGGCTTTAAATTTTTTTTTTTTTTATTTTTTTTTATTAGGATATTCCCCAAAACATTGCGGAATATAACCTGTGACCCTCCAGTCGTGGTAAACACACGTTCAGACAATACACTGGCTGCAAGGGCAGTCCAGCACCTGCAAGGCTTAAAAGGCAAGATCAATCCATGTGCCCAATTTGAAGACCCATCAGTCAGTTCGTGTAGGCATGTGCACACATACTGCCCCACCATGTCGCCATGTCGCACGTCACCGTGACGTCCACTACGATCCATTTGGATATCTTCTCTATCAACTTTCGATGTTCTTTTCTGAGCCTACCATGTTGATCGGCGAATCAGGGTTCCACCTCTGTCTTTGCCTTGTGCTTCCACTTTGCCCCTGCTGTCAGGTGGGAATTCCACCAGCAGCGCATCTACCAGTATGCGCTTGTACTCGCGCATATTACGATCAAATCTGTAATAACTATAATCTCGCAGTTTGTAATTATAGCAAGTGTCGAGTTCTCCATGTCTGCTCAGTTTGCTTCAGGGCTCAACCCCAAACCACCTGCCCTCATAGATCTTCAAAGCATTCCTGACTAGTCTGGGTCAATGTAGAGCTGTTAGCATCCCTTCTGCTGAATCATCACGATCCTTACTTCGTCCAATTTTTTGTTTCCAGCTTCAGGAGGGGTATTCAGCCCTCGTAGCCCTACCTCAGTCCACCTGGGAGGGAAATAATCTTCTGTCTGCAGTTAGGGATCTTGATTCTGTAAGTACCCTGCTCCAGTCCGAGCTCCAAAAGGGCTTTCACATCAGTCCTTTTCCTACAGGATAATGCACCTGGGACGTAAAAACCCAAGAGCAGAATATAAAATCAGTGATACAGTCCTAACCTCAGAATCTGAGGAAAGGGATTTAGGGATCATTATTTCAGAAGACTTAAAGGTAGGCAGACAATGTCATAGAGCAGCAGGAAATGCTAGCAGAATGCTTGGGTGTATAGGGAGAGGAATTACCAGTAGAAAGAGGGAGGTGCTCATGCCACTCTACAGAGCACTAGTGAGACCTCATTTGGAGTATTGTGCTCAGTACTGGAGACCATCTCTCCAGAAGGATATTGATACTTTGGAGAGAGTTCAGAGAAGAGCTACTAAACTGGTACATGGATTGCAGGATAAAACTTACCAGGAAAGATTAAAGGAACTTAACATGTATAGCTTGGAAGAAAGACGAGACAGAGGGGATATGATAGAAACTTTTAAATACATAAAGGGAATCAACAAGGTAAAAGAGGAGAGAATATTTAAAAGAAGAAAAACTGCTACAAGAGGACATAGTTTTAAATTAGAGGGGCAAAGGTTTAAAAGTAATATCAGGAAGTATTACTTTACTGAGAGAGTAGTGGATGCATGGAATAGCCTTCCTGCAGAAGTGGTAGCTGCAAATATAGTGGAGGAGTTTAAGCATGCATGGGATAGGCATAAGGCCATCCTTCATATAAGAGGAGCTATCCATAGTATTTAGTATTAATATTGGGCAGACTAGATGGGCCAAATGGTTCTTATCTGCCGACACATTCTATGTTTCTATGTTACAGTTCCTTTCGACTACTGGAGAGTTAGCACTATCATAATCGTCACAAAGAAATTTTCTAATAAAACCGTTTAATTTATGACCTTTCAGCTCCTCATGGTTCTCATATACCCAGTCTTAACTCTTTGATTCCATCCAAAGAGTTTTCCATGCACTATTCCTCAGTAGATGAAGCTACCCAGTTGATCCTGCTGGCAGGAAGAGGCGCATGGTTAACATAAGTAGACATCACCAATGCCTTCAAGCTGCTGCCTGTCCAGGCACAGCTTTGGAAATGTTATGGTATCAAATGGATGGATAAATATTACTTTGCGAACAGGTTGACTTTCGGATCCAAAAGTAGTCCATGGTTGTTTGACCAGTTCACGCAAGCACTGCACTGGATTTTGGTTAACCATTGCCACTGCCCAATGGTTATTCATTATCTAGATGACTTTCTTTTGATAGAAGAACCAGGTCATGAGCTCAACAGGCTAGTGTCCCTACTGCAACTTTTTTCAAAACTTAATGTTCCAGTCGCAGACTCAAAAAAACCAGAGGGTCCTTCCACGACCGTCACATTTCTGGGAATCGTTCTGGATTCCCTCAAGATAGAAGCAAGGCTTCCAGGAAGAAAAGTTGGCAAAAATTAAAGACACCATATCCAAATCAGTAACATCTAATACTCTCACCAAGGCAGATTTGCAGTCCTTATTAGGCATGCTAAACTTTGCCACGAGAATCATGCCGCAAGGCAGGGCATTTATTTCCAGGTTGCTCCAGTTACTTCCCACGGCCGCTGAACAGGACTCTCCGATTCATTTGGATTCACAAGCCTTAGCCGACCTGACAATGTGGGATAGATTTTTGTCCCAATGGAATGGTGTTTCCTTGTTCGTTCCACAATGGCGCCCTGCTTCCCCCACTGTTTTCTCGGATGCAACCACTTCCTGCGGCTTTTCTGCAATCTTTGACAGACAGTGGTTCGCAGGTCCTTGGCCACCAGAAATATTGTCAGACGAGGAAACCCTAAAATCTTCACCGTTGCTAGAAATTTATCCTATCGTAGCAGCAGCTCAAGTTTGGGGTAGGCGCTGGGCTAATTCCCCAGTCGTCTTTATTACAGACAACCAGTCTATAGTTGAAATACTCGCCAAGGCAAGATCCAGATCCCCTCTAATAAATTGTATTTGTTGCACAAGTTGGTCTGGCTTTCAATGGGTCCCAATTTCCATTTTTTCATGCAGGCATATCCAGGGCTCTAAGAACCTGGCGGCAGACGCCCTTTCACGATTTAACTTCCCCGCTTTTTTCAAGGTAATGCAAGAAGCAGACCGAACAGGACTAACCCCGCCAGCCTTCCATATCCTGACAATGAACTAAATTCCCACATTGCTTCCGCAAATCTCTCATCCAAAGGTCACTGTCAGCCAATACCGCCAGGAACTACGGATCTGCATGGAAAATATATAACAAATTCTCGCTTTCATATCCCGGGGCCAACACCGATAAAACTACATACATTCTGGCGTCTCTGGCTTACTGACACACAGAGCTCAAGCACTCCTATAATACCATCAGATTGTATTTGGCTGGAGTCCAGCATTATTTTATTGTCGAGCATCCGGATAGTGCTTCATTTTTTTTTGTCTCAGGCGGTAAAAGCAACCCTCAGGGGTATTCAGAAAAGTTGCAAGGGTTCCACCTCCACTAGATAGCCAGTATCAGGCGACCTGTTCAGGAAGCTATCTAATTCACTAGACGGGAATCCTTTTGGGCCATATCCTTGCACCATCATTAAGGCTGCCATGTATTTTTATGTAAGTTTTTATGGTTTCTTAACACCCGGGGAATTTGCCAGCACCTTACTCAGGAATAGAGGATTGACAAAGGACCAATTAGAATGGCAGTCCGATCACTTTGTTCTCCATCTTATATCTTCCAAAACTTTCCAAACCGGTCCCCCGGTGGCGATTAAATATTTTCAGACCTTCAATGCATGGTGCCCCGTTCAAGTGTTGAAAAAACTTCTCACTGGTGACGCTCCACCTGCTAGTCCTTTACTTCCAATTCAAAAATGGCTCACTCACATCCTCACAGTTCATCTCACATATCCGATCCTTAGCTTCAGGTTTAGGTTTTTTATCCTAATGTCATATCCGGGCATTCCTTCCGAATCGGAGCTGCTTCTGCAGCCTCCAGGCATGGGGTACCTGGGCATGTCATCCGAAAGATGGGTCGCTGGAAATCCTCAAGTTTTGTTCGATATATCCCTAACCCACATGCAGAAATATCCAAAGCCTTCTTTCATTTGGCTCTCTGAGCATGCATCTATATTTAAAAATATATATATGTATATATATCCTATGTTTGATTTTTTTCCTCCTTATAGGCCTACCCACGCACTTGGCTAAGGGCACACCACCAGCCATTCAGTTAGTTTACTATTGGCTACCCAGCCGTTCCTTTCACCACAGTGTCTCATCTTCCGCAGCCACAACCACGAATTAGAAGGCTGAGTTCTCTCAGCCTGCATTTGTGAGAGGGGCGTAGTGATACATATATACCCCCAGGGCGTGCATGCTGCTTGCGTGCGCTTCCGGTGCCCCCACCCTACCTACCATCATCTTTTTACACTCACCCGGGATATGCCCCCTTATAGGCCTACCCACGCATTTGGTTAAGGGCACACCACCAGCCATTCAATTAGTTTACTATTGGCTACCAAGCCGTTCCTTTCACCACAGTGTCTCGTCTTCCGCAGCCACAACCACAAATAATACTTTTTTTTACCACTAATACACGCCAAAAAGGACTGTGTTTTTCTCACTTCGCCACACAACGGCTAATAACCCAATTTGTCCCACTAATACACGCCAAAAAAGGTTTTAGAACATATAATTGCACCGCTGAACGGCAAATAATACTTTTTTATTGCCACTAATACTTGCCAAAAAAGGCTTTAGACCATATAACTGCACCGTTAAACGGCAAATAGTACACGCCAAAAAGGTCTGTAATTTATCTTACTTCACCACACAATGGTAATAAGCCCTTGTTTCCACTAATACACGCCAAAATAGGCTTTAGAACATATAACTGTACCGCTAATCGGCAAAAAAAACTTTTTTTTGCCACTAATACACGCCAAAAAGGGCTTTAGAACATACAACTGCACAGCTGAACGCCAAATAATACTTTTTTTTGCCACTAATACATGCCAAAAAGAGCTGTAATTTTCTCAATTCACCACACAATGGCTAATAAGCCCTTTTACCCCACTAATACACAACAAAAAAGGCTTTAAAACATATAACTGCACCGCTAAATGGCAAATAATACTTCCCCCCCACTAATACATGTAAAAAAGGACCGTACTTTTATCTCTTCACCACACAACAGCTAATAAGCCCTTTTGTGCCACTAATGCACAACAAAAAAGGCTTTACAACATATAACTGCACCAAACAAGGGCTAACAAGATGAAAAATATTTCCTAGTAATACACCCTTTTAATGGCTGTATCACACAGCACTTGCACCCCAATAAAGAGAACAGTTTGCTGAAATTACAGAGGTATGCTCTATTGCAAATCTGAAAGCAGCAGTATAATGGCAATTTGGATCCCCAGTCAGTGCAGCAAGGTGTAATAGGATTGCTCAGGCTTTACACTCCCCTATTGGACCCTATTCTGCTTCAATACTGTGGAATAATTCCTCCCTTTTCAAGTATTTCCTAGCACTTTCCCTAGTGCCTACTGACATCTCTACCTGCGCTAAGTACTCTGGAAAATGGCAGAATCCAAGATGTCTGAGGCTATTTATAGGGCTGCAACATCACAGGGCTGGCTGGCTGCTAATTGGCTGCGTGCATGGCATTGTGGGTGATACATCATTCCCAGAGTTCTTTTTGTCCATATCCTAACATGTGCAGCATCCATTTTAGGAAAAAATGCAATTCGTTACCACGAAGCTTGAGAAAATTCGGATTCGGCACAAATCAAATTTTCCCTGAAATTTGGATTGAATTCCACTTCATCAACTTCGATTCTATCATCTCTAATGACCATCATTAGGCTTCCCTGACAATATTAGCAAATATCACCTTCAGATGCCTACACTACATAACATCCTTTCATTTCATTTCAAACAGTTAAACACAGGGCTGCTTAAGATGCTTGACCTTCAGTTTCCAGCACTACTTCCTAATTTGCTCACACAGGAAGAAGACAAGCCCAGGGAATTTGGAACAACCCTTCCAGATGACAGCTTGTAACAGATACCAGCCAACAAAGAGAAGCCTAACTAAGTGGGACAAAGTCATCAGAAATAAAAATACAGCCATAAAATGGGATATTTTTAAAAGCATCCTAAAATCGAATTGTGAGAGGTACATATCTTATGGGAATAAAAGGTTAAGGAACAAGAAAAAAAAAACAATGTGGATACATAGAAATGTAAAGACAGCAATAAATGACAAAAAGAAAGCATTCAAATCACTAAAACAGGAGGGTAGCAAAGAAGCATTGAAAAACTATAAGGAAAAAAATAGAATATGTAAAAGACAAAAAAAAGCTGCCAAAATAACCCTAAAATGTTCTTCAATTATATAAATGGTAAAAAGTATAAATCTGAAGTTATTGGCCCTTTACAGAGTAATGAGGGGGGAGTTGCAGAGAGCGATGAGCTATTAAATATTTTTTTCTCCACTGTATTCACTGAAGAAAATAAACTGTCAGATGAAATGCAGAATGTAAAAGTAAATTCCCCATTAAACATTCCCTGTCTGACCCAGGAAGAAGTATAGCGAAGTTTAA
This sequence comes from Bufo gargarizans, assembly GCF_014858855.1. Lineage (NCBI taxonomy): Eukaryota > Metazoa > Chordata > Amphibia > Anura > Bufonidae > Bufo > Bufo gargarizans. The sequence goes on from NC_058081.1 coordinate 635,665,976, forward strand.
AAAGATTAGACAAATTGCTGGGTCCTGATGGCATACAACCCTTTATCCTAAGAGAATTAAGTAATGTCATAGCCAGACCCTTATTTCTGATATTTTAGGACTCTATACTAACAGGGAGTGTACCACAAGATCGGGGCATAGCAAATGTGGTGCGAATACTGTTTGAAGGTTTTCTAAGATATGCTATCTTAAAGTAACTCAAAGAAAATAAGCAAATAACACCATATCAGCATGGCTTCATGAAGGATCGGTCGTGTTAAGCTAATTTGATCAGTTTCTATGAGGAGGTAAGTTCTAGACTTGACCACGGTGAATCAATGGAAGTTGTATATCTGGACTTCTCCAAAGCATTTGATACTGTACCATATAAAAGGTTAGTATATAAAATGAGAATGCTTGGACTGGGGGAAAATGTCTGTATGTGGGTAAGTAACTGTCTCAGTGATAGAAAACAGAGGGTGGCTATTAATGGTACAGACTCAGATTGGGTCACTGTCACTAGTGAGGTACCACAGGGGTCAGTATTGGGCCCTAGTCTCTTGAATATATTTATTAATGATCTTGTAGAAGGCTTGCACAGTAAAGTGTCAATTATGTAACGTAATTAACCTAGAAGAAGACAGTATACTGCTACTAATGGATCTGGATAGATTGTAGGCTTGGGCAGAGAAGTAGCAGATGAGGTTTAAGAGTGACAAATGTAAGGTTATGCACATTGGAAGGAATAATGCAAGTCACTCATACATACTACTGTAAATGGTAAAACACTGGGTAACACTGACATGAAAAAGGACTTAGGAATTTTAGTGGACAGCAAACTAAGCTGTAGAAATCAGTGTCAGGCAGCTGCTGCCACTTTGCAAAACACTAGTCAGACCACACATGGAGTACCGTGTATAGTTCTGGACTCCTGTGAACAAGGCAGACATAGCATAGCTGGAGAGGGTTCAGAGGAGGGCAACTGGAGGTACTACAGTACCCTGAAAGATGATCAAAATTAAGGTTATCCACTTTAGAAAAAAGACAACTCAGGGGAGATCTAATAACTATGTATAATTATATCAGGGGTCAGTACAGAGATCTATCCCATCATCTATTTATCCCTAGGACTGTGACTGTGATGAGGTAACATCCTCTGCGTCTGGAGGAAAGAAGGTTTGTACGCAAACATAGAAGAGAATTCTTTATGGTAAGAGCAGTGAAAATATGGAACTCTCTGCCTGAGGAGGTGGTGATGGTTCAAGAGGGGCCTGGATGTATTTCTGGAGTGTAATAATATTACGGTTATAGTTACTAGAGATGGGTCATTGATCCAGGGAATTTTTCAGATTGCCTGATTGGAGTCGGAAAGGAATTTTTTTCCCCTAAAGTGGGAAAAATTGGCTTCTACCTCACAGGATTTTTTTTTGCATTCCTCTGGATCAACTTGTAGGATAAAAGGCTGAACTGAATGGACAGGTGTCTTTTTTTCAGCCTTATAAACTATGTTACAATGCAAGATGAACGCAGACATCAGGAGTAGAAACAGAAGCATAACAGTTTGCTAAGAAACACAGGCATAAAATATCAGAAATATATCATATCACACCTTTAACATTATCTTTGACCCTTTAGCAGTGATCCACTAAGTCACTGATCATGCAAATCCATAGATACTGTATTAAAAGCGTTTGTCTGAGGTTATTTTTGTTTTTGAAAAAGTGAGTCACTCTTGTCCATAAGCTTTTCATTGTACTGCAGCTGCAAAACCACCTGTATCCACAAGTAGCTCTGCTTTTGGAAAATTAGCAGGCACTTTTAACAAATTTTAATATGTTTTTATGAAAAAGTATTGTACGGTTTGGCTTTATTAGTAAATCTAAGGACATAATTATATCTTTCTGCCAATGTAACCCTGTGACAAAACTCAGGTCCAGAAATTCTTATTAAGAGTGTAAATATGCATCAGTGTGACAGGACTGCCTGCAGCATGGTTGTATGTACAGTATTATTGCTTTCTTAATATGCAGTATTATTTATGATTATGCCAAAATATATTCTCATCCTTTCTTCTTGCTGTTTTATTGCTGGGTGATGTACGGTATTGTACGTAGATCACACATTATACAAATGTTTTATTCAAATCATAGAGAGAAGAATTAGCTTTTTTGTCACGATTTAGAACACTTTCAATTCAATATCGATGTGATATTAAATACTTTTGTGTTAAAAAAGACTAAAAGTATTATAGCACTGATACCTTTATTGGCTTACCCCAAAAAATTCAGCTTTCAGGGCACAGAGGCTCCTTTGTCATGCGGTATACAAATGAATGACTGTGAGAAAGGCACAACCCTTAATAGATGTTACAAACATTTGTACATGAGGTGATACATCATCAAGATAAGGGAGCAATAAAACTGTGTTACTATTGTTACAGATGGACAGGCAATAGGGGTTAAGATTTGGGCTAGTTTCACATCTGCATTTCAAGATCCATTAGCAAAGAACAATGCGGATCCGGTATTTTAACAGATCTGTTTGCCTGATCTGGTAAAATAACGGATATCCAGTATTACTTTACCAAATTCATTTTTACATGAAAAGGTGCTTTATAATGTACCGTAAATCTTTAGGTCACACCCTTGTTATAGAAAAGTCCCACCTTTGTGGTAAAAACCTACTCTTGATCGATCCTGTTTTTACTTTAGTAGCGTTAAGAAGAAAATGCTGCCAGCACACATTCGATTCGGCTAAAGTGCTTTAATCCTGAAATCCCGATGTGCCATGGAAAGACAAATACGCTGGTATTGGTTTCACCCAATAACATCCAAAAGAATGACTTGCAGAGTGTTTGCGGTTCACCCGGCTATCGTTTCGCGGTGAACTTTGCGCGTTCGCGATTCGCTGAACATGCGAACATATGGCGATATTAGCGCCCGCCATATTCTTTTACATTGTGAAGAACTTTGAACCATGACATCCATCAGGTGGTACAGGACAGCCAATTGAGACGTTTCAGCACATACACATACCCCCTACCTTATAAATAAACCTGATCTGGGCGCCATTTTACATTCAGTCTTTTGCCAGTGTAGGGAGAGGGTGCTGTGTGGATCAGACAGACTGTTAGGGACACAAATCGCTAGCTAATAGGGCCACAAAAGTCCTTTTACGGACTGGTATAGGTGTGCTATCGATAGGTGTGACATACTGAGGGGTGTTATATACTTATAATATACTTTCTAACATATAAAGTATATTGTAGTGCATTTGCATTGTAAAGCAGTTGTGTGCGGTTTTGCTGCGATACTGCAGCCACACAGAGTGTCAAACGCTATTGGAACAAATAATTTCTACTGGTGTGATTAATCAGTTGCCCCCCCCCAAAAAAAAAAAACTGATTAAAGCAGGGGTGTTATATACCAATAATATACGTTCTATCAGGGTCGGCGTCAGCACCCGGCATACCCGGGCAAGTGCTGGGGCCCACTGCTCCTGGGGGGGCCCACTGAGCTGCTACGAGCACTTCCATCAATACAGATGGAAGCGCTCATTGCTTGAGTGCAGGGAGCTGCATTCATTTCATTCACTAACCACAGCTCCAGGGATGTAGCTATTGTGGAAGCCTGCTGTTGCTGTCCTGCTTATAAGCTCCAGTGCTGCAGAGCTTCAGACATGCCCCCTCTACACAGGACATGCTGCCTGAGAAGGAGAGAGACCACAGGGCTGGAGCAGCAGTGTGAAGGGATGCAGACAAGTCCGTGAGTGAGTCTGCACTGTGACTGTCTCTTCTCTGTTGAACAGTAGGGGTGGGGGGATGTCAGGAAACAGCTCAAGCTGCTGCTGGATGCCATAGTAGACCAGCAGCTTCATGCTTCATGCTATTTAGTTGTTTTACTGCCTCATTACTGCCTCATTAAGCAGTTTACCTCCATGACACCTGCCCCTGCCCTGTCCTATCTCCTCATCATGGAGCCCCGGCTGTCTCCTTTCCTCCCTCATGTATCGAGAGCTCATGTTTCACCCTCCTATCTCCTATTGCTGCCCTGCTCAGACCTCCTGCCCTGTACTTCTTGTATGAATCCCCCTCAGAGCCCCTTCCACCTACTTGCTGTGTGCACCCATTCTATCCATCCAGGGCCCTGGTCATCTGTCTCCGTCCTCTGCCTCTCATTATGGTGGTGTCTAAACCGCATGCACCATAAGGACCTTCTAATGTCACAGGGTCATGTGACTGTGCCCTCCACCCCGTACTGTGCCCCCTTATACCCTGCATTGTGCCATCTTACTATACCCTGTACAGTGCCCCTCATCATTCTATGTTCTGTGCCCTCTTATACCCTTTTATCCTGTCACTGTATGGCGGTGCTATCCAGTCACTGTATGGCGGTGTTATCCAGTCACTGTATGGAAGTATCCAGTCACTGTATGGAGGTATTATCCAATAACTGTATCATCCAATAACTGTATCCCCTTCCCTGCCCACACCACCTTTTTTTAGACCTGGCATGAGTGGGGAAAAGTTGCAGATTGCGGCACAAAGGATCTTTGTGCCACAATCTTTGTCAGAAATACTTCTAATATAGGCGTATTTCTGTTTAATAAATGACCCCCTAATTGTATTATTATTCCAGGGTAGTGCTAATATCTTTATAAAACCTACAAATGACTGCCAGACCGCTTATAAATTAATGTAATTTTATTACATGATTACACATATTACACAAACATGATTAAAAAAGAGTATAGTGGGGGGCGGAGCTAACCGCCGGCTGAGGAAGACGTCTCCTTTCCCAGCTCCGCTGAGACGGCCGATATCTACCATCATCCTCAGTCAGGCGAGCCTCTAAAGACCTCGTTCCAGACACCTTTGACCTGCAGGCACGACCAGCTGCGTTTTGAGCCCTGTCTCGGCTCACGAAACAGTTCCGGGCATAAGTTACAGCCGCGGCCTAGCAGCCTGACACATCCTCAGGCTAGATTTGCGCCGGACGCGTCAGTCCGCTGCGGTCCTCCGCCGCTACCACCCGGTACAATCCGAGTACAACTACTGACCGAGCAGAGACCCATAACCATTCCACAGAAGCTGCCCTTGCAAATATCATGGTTAACGCTACCCCGCGAGTGATACTACTCAAGGCAAACAGGCGCCATCTTGGAGTGCTACGCAGCGGTCCTGCCAGCTACAGACCACCGTTCACACAGCACCGGACTCTGGGATCAAGGTAACCCCCTTGTCTCCTTGTCTCCTGAGATATAATTCTCTACTGGGTCACAGGATCTTACCATATAGATCCCCACTGCTCTGCATAGGACTTCAGCCGCGGCAACTGCGCTGTGCCCCTGTTAATCGGTGTCAGCCCTGATCCGGGTCCCTTTCATAGCTTCATTTTACTTTACTTACTGTTCTCTAATATTCTTAAATAGCAGATTTAAAGAGACAGTAACATATTTCCGCAATGTACTAAAGGAAGGAAGACCCTATCGCTCATCATCATGAACACTTGAGGCTACAGCTCCGTTAATGAGATCTCCACCGTTGCTTTGTTAGCACAAACTGGCATTCAGACCATGGTAAAAATTGGAGGCCCCAGACCTGGTGATCAAGCCACACAAGATAAGAAAAATCCTACCAGCGGTGAGATGGATAGATTTATTAAAAAAGCAGCCACCCTACACGTATCTAAGGAACCCAAAATGGCGCAGACTCCAACCAGCGCCCCGCGCTCAAAACAAAACGAGCTGCCGGAATATGCTACCGGGGGTGAAGATGATACAGATGACCTTCCAATCTCACGCTCCTTCCTGAAAGATTTGCTTTCATCCTCCCTAGCTTCCGCCCTAGAACCATTAAGCTCCGACTTAGCCGCGATTAAGCAAGATATATCGCAGGTGGGAGGGCGTGTGGAGACACTAGAAATCACCCAAGAAGCAATTATCCATCACCAATCTGAAGTGGCGCAGCGCTTCCAAGCTATTCAACAGAAGAGGAACTGCCTTTGCAATTCTCTGGAAGACCAAGAAAATAGAGGTAGACGCAACAACTTTCGATTCTGCGGTGTCCCTGAAACCGTAGAAACAGGAGATATTGCCAGCACAGTGGTGCAAATATGTATGTCCCTTTTGGGCCCAGAATCCGCACATGAAGTAATTTTAGAAAGGGCGCACCGTGCACTAAGGCCCAAACCAGCTCCATCAGCTCCACCAAGGGACATTATCTGCAAATTTCTTAGCTTTCCTGTCAAAGAAGCAGTTATACTCAAGGCACGACAGTCTGGCAAAGTATCCTGGGATGGCCAAGACATACAAATCTTCCAAGACCTAGCACAATCTACCCTAGATAAAAGAAGGTCCCTGAAACCTCTCACAAGTTGGCTTAGGGAACACAGGATCCCCATATAGATGGTCCTTTCCCTTTGGCCTGTCATTCACGTACGAGGGCCGAAGACTCTCCATCTCCAACTATACTGACCTGGATCAAGTCTTTGACCATCTCCAGATTGAACCCCTCCAGATAGACAACTGGGATCCTATCCAGGACTTGTCTAACCTACCTGAATTACCACACCCAAGTATCTGGGAACGTCAACGCACCCCAAGACTTCAGAAAAACCACGTCCAGAAGACTACCTATGGACAACTAACCAGTCTTTAAAAGTCCACTTTATTAGCCAGATCTTTAACACTATGGTGATCTCTCTAATATGTTCTTTTCTTTTTCCCCCCAACACAACATAGGCATCTACATGCCTTTTTTCTTGCTAGCTACACTAGTAATGTTTGTTTCTAGTTTTGACGTTTTTTCTTGTGTTCCAGGATGTATTCCGCTCCGTGGACTCTTTAATTTCCCAAAATTGTGGAAGTTGTCACATGCTTATCCGATTTTCCAGAAAGATCTTGGCCGCGTGTCCCTGGCGGTGAGAGACTTTGAAATTGCCCTCCCTCTCTTTATAAGGTAACATGGCGAACCTACAAATTACATCTTACAACGTGAAGGGTTTTAACGCCCCTTCCAAACGTTGTCAAATTCTTTCTACATTAAAGAAAATGGGATGCTCTGTCATACTCCTCCAGGAGACACATTTTAAATTCAACCATTACCCAAACCTTTCCCACTCTTGCTTCCCTACCTGGTACCACTGTGGAGCCAACTCCTCCGCCTCTAGGGGAGTTAGCGTGGGCTTTAGCAAAACTACCTCTTTCACCTATAGGGACAGCGTCCAAGATCCAGAAGGGAGGTTTATTTTCCTAAAAGGTGACATTGCTAATCAAGCCTATACGTTTGTCAATGTGTATGCCCCAAATGTCAACCAGGCTGCTTGGCTTCATAAAATTCTTCAGACTCTGGATCACTTCTGTGAAGGTGTGACCGTTATGGGAGGTGACTTTAACCTTACGTTAGTCCCCTCTTTAGACTCCTCCTCAAAAAAATCTTCAATCTCTAATAAGGCCCTTAGTAAATTGAGGAACTCTCTCCATGACCACCGCCTGGTTGACATCTGGAGAACTCTAAACCCTGATGTTAAGGATTACACATTCTATTCCCACCCCCATAGATCCTACCAGTGCCTTGACTATCTTTTAATTTCCTCCCAGCATATCCAGCTTTGTTCTAAGGCCCAAATTGGTTCCATTAGTCTCTCTGACCATGCCCCCATCTGGATCAATATACTTACCCCAGATAGACCCTCCAGAACATTTAGGTAGAAGCTCAATGACCAACTAATCCAATCCCCTAACAATAAAGAAAAAGTTCTTACATGGTTAAGGGACTTTTTTTCCTCCAATGATACCCCTGGTATTCACCCCTATACCCTATGAGACATACAAAGCCTATATCCGTGGCCAACTTATCAGCTTAGGCTCTTACATTAAAAAAATAGGCTAGCCCGCATTGAATCCCTCCTAAAGGACATTAGGGATATAGAAGCCCTTCATAAAAGCTCCATGTTAGATACCCATTTAACAAAATTAACACTTCTCAGGACAGACCTAAAAAACCTTCTTAATACCCAATCCGCAAAATACTTCCTCCATGCCCAATATAAGTATTTCGCCCACGGAGACAAAGTGACTAAATTTATGATGTCCCGTATTAAAAAAAGGAAGACCTAAAACTTTATATGTAAAATACGTACTAACAAGGAAACATGCTTACTGACACCAAAAATATAGCCCGGAGATTTTTGGAATTTTACCACTCCCTTAACAATCTTCCCCCCAGGGAAATATTGACCCGAATATCTCTCATCAAGACTCAATAAAACTTTTTCTCCGCTCCATTAAAATTCCCCAAATCTCTGAAACTCAGATCAACTCCCTTATCTGCCCTTTCACCAACGAGGAACTCCTCTTAGCGATTAAACAGCTCCCGAAAGGGAAAGCTCCTGGCCCAGACGGGTTCCCAGCTCTATACTTTCGCTCCTTTAGCTCGGTTCTCCTGCCATATTTACTCAAAGTTTGTAACCAAACTTTACGGGGAGACCCCCTATCCCAAGTGATGACCAGAGCCAATATCACCATTATCCCTAAAGAGGGGAAAGACCCCACTGACTGCGGGAACTACCGGCCCATTTCCCTATTAAATTTAGATTTAAAACTACTAGCTAAACTCTTAGCTAACCGCCTAGCCCCTATACTTCCCCAACTTATCCATAGAGACCAAACAGGATTCATTAAGGGTAGGGAGGGTAAAGATAACACTGCTAGGGTAATAAACATCTTACTTCACGCCTCGAAATTCCACCTACCCCTGGTCATGCTCAGCACTGACGCAGAAAAAGCATTTGATCGAGTTCATTGGAACTTCATGTACAGCGCTTTAGAACATTTTGGTATCCCCGGCGCCTTTATACACTCGGTCCAAGCCATGTACACCAGTGCCTCGGCATCGGTGCTGGTCAATGACACTACCTCACATCCTTTTCCCATTAGAAAATGGGACTAGGCAGGGGTGCCCCCTTTCCCCCTGTTATTTGTTATGATATTAGAACCCCTTCCTCATCCAAATACGCTCATGAGGAGACCTATCAAGGGTCTCAAGCTAGGCGATCAGGAACATAAAATTGCTGCTTTCGCTGACGATCTCCTGATAATATCTTCCAACCCTGAATCCTCTCTTTCGGCACATATATCCTATCTTAGAAAAATTCAGTTATCTCTTCAACTTTAAAATAAATATGAAAAAATCACATATCCTCAGTATAGGGCTCAATCATAAGCTTATATCCAACCTAATCCTCTCCTCCCCCTTTAATTGGGACTCTCCCTATATAACATACTTAGGTGTCAAGATTCACTCTGACACAACTGCATTATATAAACTAAACTATCCCCTTTATTGAGCTCGATTAAATGCCAAATAGAAGCCCTTAATCCCCCCTTATTGTCCTAGTTCGGACGTAAAAATATGGTCTTATCTCTCATCCTGACAATATTAAACTACCTCCTCCAAGTCCTTCCCATACCTATTCCTAACTCCTTTTTCCAAGCCCTGGGAAAATATATCCGCTCCTTTATTTGGAATGTCAAAAAAGCAAGAATAAACATTAACACCCTACAAAGGCCTAGAATTCAGGGGAATATTGGTCTCCCAAACCCCCTACTATATAACAAAGCCATACTCCTTTCTAGAGCCTTGGATTGGTTTAAGAAACCTGGAAACAAGTAATGGATTGGTATGGAAACCCCTCCCCATCTTACAACCCTCAGGGCCCTCTTGGTGGATCCCCACAATAATATACTCTCACTTTTTAAGCACAACCTCCTGACATTAGCTACTGTCGAGGCTTGGAGGTGGTTTCAAAACTCGAAATGGGGCTTTCCGTCTCCCTCCCCTCTTATACAGATCAGAGATATAGTCAGCTTAGCTCCCTTAGAACTCACACAAAGTGTTCCCAAAGCCCTTCGCAATCCCCATCCTCTCCTTATTACATAGGAGCGTGGGAGGTGTATTGGTGTATTAGACAGAGAGGTCCTTGTCTCATCCTTTCTTTTTTGGTGACATATATAAATAAATACATCTCCGTATCCTCTCTCCTCAGACCCCTTATGTGGTTTGAAAGCCTCATCCACAACCCTTCCCCCCCCCCCCCCCCCGAGGAAACCCATATCCTCACTTTATAAATACCTCAGTACAGCTATTCTACCTTCTAAATTTTCTTTCATAAACTTATGGGAAAGAGACCTAAATGTACATTTTTCGCCTGAAGAACTCTCTGTGTTATTCAAAACACCACATATTTCTTCAAGGTGTATTAGAATTCAAGAGAATGGTTATAAAGTGTTTACTAGATGGTACAAAACACCTGATATTACGTGTCGATACGGAGACGATAGTTCCGACACCTGTTGGAGATGCGAAAAAGACCGCGGAACCATGCTCCACATTTGGTGGACCTGCCCTCTGATCTCCGACTGGTGGGGAAAGATTTTCAAAAAAAGTGATGGGATCTGTAACTCAAATATAACTCTTTCACCTTTACTGGCCCTACTTGGTCTACCTCCGGACCAAATGACAAACCCCCCCCCCTTCCTCAAAATCCTACTTATATCCGCCCGACTCCTGATCCCGACACAATGGCTGAAAAAGGATCTCCCCTTCCTAGACCATTGGTTCAATAAAGTCGATTCTATATATAGATTCGAAGAGCTTGCAGCCTGGGAGAATAGGTCCCATCACAAATTTCTAACCGTTTGGGAGAAATGGAGATCCTTTAGAGGCTTTCATTAAAGTGCCCCCTCTACCCTCCCCCTCACCTTAGACAAACCTCCGATCTTGGTCCATTACCCCCTTTTAGAACACGGACAACAACTACTCAAGTGTTATTTAACATTTGCTCTGTTAACATACATCCTTTTGTGTTGTTTTGAGTATAGTGCAGGGAAAGAAACTTCATCTGGAGGATAAACACAGCGGATACTACGTCCATAAATCAGTCCATCTATGTCATATGATGGAGGATAAAGTGAAAATGCAAAGACATGTTAATACATAATCAAAGGACATAGAACGGTTACCCATGCTGTGTCTCCTCCAGGATGGCGTCAACCCCGACATGCGTTTCGGCGAACCTTCGTCTGACATTAATTTATAAGCGGTCTGGCATTTATTTGTAGGTTTTGTATTATGGTATTTGCCTTAGGCTTATGCTAGTTATCTACTCTTTAAGTAGCAATAGATTCCCTGGGTGGGGTATATATTGGTTTTTCTAATATCTTTATAGTAGCAGTCAGTTCTAGCTAGTGAGGGCCTCATACACAGTATAATGATCCCAGTGCCCCCTCCATACAGTATTACCACCAGTGTGGGGGCCACCTGGGGTCATTATTCTGAATGGGGGCGTCTTAGGGTCATTATTCTAAATGGAGGGCCACCGTGGATTCATTAAACTGTGTGGGGGGCCACTGGGGGGTCATTAAACTGTATGGGGGCCACTGGGGGTCATTATACGGTGTGGGAGCCACACTGAGATTTATCGCCCAAGGGCCCACATTAACCTAGAGCCGAGCCTGCGTTCTCTATAGTGCATTTAGGTAGTACAGCATTTGTTTGCGGTTTTGCTGCATTACGGCATCTACACAAACACTATTTGAAGAAATAACTTCTACTGGTGTGATTTACCAGTTGCCCCCCAAAAAAACTAATTGAAGCAGGGATTTTATATACCAATAATATTTGTTCTATATAGTGCATTTAGGTAGTGCAGCATTTGTCTGCAGTTTTGCTGCGTTACCGCATCTACACAAAGTTACAAACACAATTTTAAGAAAAATTTCTACTGGTGTGATTAACCAGTTGCCCCCCCCAAAAAACTGATTGAAGTAGGGGTGTTATATACCATATTACCAATAATATACTTTCTATATAGTGCATTTAAGTAGCACAGCATTTGTTATTGGAATTATTGGAACCAATAATTTCTACTGGTGTAATTTACCAGTTGCCCCCCCCAAAGAAAAAAACGGATTGAGGCAGGGGTTTGATATACCTTCTTCCACAAATACTGCTCTTCTATAGGGACGTTTGTCACAGGGTCATTTTGAAAATGACAGGCAGAGGAAGAGGCAGGCCATTCTGCAGGGGTGCTAGGGGTCGGGCAGGTGCACCAGGCTTGAGCCTAAGTGGGAAGTTGCAGAAGGTGTGTGCAAGGAAGAGGAGGTATCAATGGTCGCCACCCAGCACTCTGACGTCAGTACCCAGATCAGCCCAAGGAGGGTGGTAACCGCTGTTGCTGCCTACTCCGAGATCTCTAATGTCAGTGGTGGTGAAGGTGATCTGGAAAAAAGCAGACTGCTAATGTATCTGGAATGAAACATCCACCATGCACGGTCACATCTGGCGCTCCCAGAATGCCGACACATGGCTCTGCAGTGTGGGCTTTTTTTAATGTGTCCGCTGCTGACAATAGTGTTGCCATCTGCAGCCTGTCAACGCATAAGTCGCGGTAAAGCCCAACACTCACCTAGGGACGACCGCCTTAAGAAGGAATCTGGCCTCCCATCACCGATCCCAGTCGGAGCAACACCCTCAGACCCGACAAAGCCACACTCCCGGCGTTCACTGTCCTGCCTTTTCTCCTTCTCCTCTCTGCTCCAGTTATCCTCCACTCCACCTTCCACCGTGCTGTCGTCGCATTCATCTGGCAAAAGGCAGGCTTCCTTGCCCCTAATGTTCGAGCAAAAAAAGATGATGACGCTGGATAACCCTCTTGCCCAATGGCTGACCGCTGGCTTGTCAGAACTGCTAGCCAGCCAATTACTGCCATATAAACTGGTGGACTCGGAAGCCTTTAGAAAATTTGTGGCCAATGGAACACGGCAATGGAAGGTCCCTGGAAGGAAATATTTCTCCCAGTAGGGCATCCCAGAGCTATATGGCCACGTTCAGCGGCAAGTGAATGTATCTCTGGCACACAGTGTTGGTGCCAAGATACATATGACCACAGACACGTGGTCTACCAAACACAGGCAGGGAAGGTACATAACTTTTACTGCCCACTCGGTGAACCTTCTGACGGCCGTCAAGCATGCAACCCGTGGCACCCATGTAGATTTGGTGTTACCGCCACGGATTGCGTGCAGGCCTGCCTCTTCTTCTCCTCCTACTCCATCCTCCCTCTCCTCCTCAGCTGACTCCTCCTTTTCCGCTGCTACCGTCTCTTCTGCTGCGCCCCCCAAGATCCCCAGAACCTATTTGATGTGCCAGGTGAGACGTTGCCATGCTGTGCTGCATTTGTTGTGCCTGGAAGCCAAGAGCCACACTATTCCTGCACTCCTTTCAGCTTTGCGGTCACAGACAGATCAGCGGTTAACTCTGCTTAATTTGACAGTTGCTAAAGTGCTGTGCGACAACGGTGCCAATCTGCTGAGCGTGCTGAAACAGGGCAAAATGACACACGTGCCATGCATGGCACACATCCTGAACTTGGTCGCGCAACGATTCCTTGCCAAATACCCCGGGGTCCAGGACGTCTTGCGGCCCACGGCCATGGCTCGCCTTGCTGGCATTCAGCTGTGACACCAACATTCAGCGGCGACACCACCTGCCCATCAGACGTCTGATTTGTGACTGCCCGACGCAATGGAACTCCACCTTGTATATGCTTGATAGGCTGCTCCAGCAGAAATGTGCAGTTAATGACTACCTGTACGAACTCTGAAGCAGGACAGGTTCTGGGGAGCTTGGTTTTATTCACCACGCAAGTGGCTGCTCATGCGCGACACATGCAGACTTCTGGGGCCATTTGATGAGATCACCAAACTTTTCAGTCGCAGCCAGGGCGCCATCAGTGAATTCCTAGGGGGGCTACTCCATCTGAGACAAGTCAACAACAGGAGTCTGAAGAGGAGTCAGAGGAGGATGGTGCCAGGGCGGAGGAGGAGCAGGAAGAGCATGCTTTAAACGTTTCTGGGATCCCTGGTGTTGTCCGTGGATGGGGGGAGGAGAACGAGGACGACATTATCCTGGATGATGATCGGGAGCCAGGCCACTCCACCGCTTCCAATTTAGTGCAAATGGGGGCCTTCATGCTCCAGTGTTTGGAGATAGACCCCTGTATAAAAAGCATGAAGGGCAAGAACCAGTACTGGTTGGCAACGTACTTAGACCCCTGGTACAAACACAAAATGGCCGAAATGTTACCACCATCACAGAGGGCTGTCAGAATGCAGCACTTCCAGGCCTTGCTTTGAGAAATGCTGCATTCTGCTTTTGTGGGCGCTGTCAGAGGAATTTCAACTCACAGAGAAACAGTTGCGGGTACCAATCCAACAGCGCATGGAAGAAGAGGGCGGTTTGAAGATGTGTTGGTCACTTCGGATATGAGATCATTCTTGCAACCAACCGATCGACAGCCGTCCTCTGGATCCAGCCTCAGGGAACGCCTAGACCGACAAGTGTCCGACTACATTGGGTTAACGGCTGATGTGGACGCTCTGAGAAGCGATGAACCCCTGGACTACAGGGGGTGCAGGCTTGACCTGTGTCCAGAGCTGGCACAATTTTCCATGGAACTGTTGGCTTGCCCCTCCACCAGTGTCCTGTCCGAAAGGACGTTCAGTGCAGCAGGAGGGGATCGTGACCGATAAGTGCACTCGCCGAGCTCACGACAGTGTGGACTACCTCACATTTCTAAAAATGAATGAGGCATGGATCTTGGAGGAATTCAACACATGTGACGAGTCGACCATGTTTGATTGAATTTCCTTATGACAGCCCACAAATATCCGCCACCACCCAGAACAAATCATGCTCCCTGTCTTAGTTAAATACATAAAGACCTTTTATGTCTGTTAAAAGCCTAATTTTTGGGGACTGTATTGGCCGACAGTTACATATTTATCCTGTGACCACCTAATGTACCTCCAGCCACAGAATCCAAAGTTCTTTGCTGTCAGGTGAATGCCTATTGGCAAATTTTTGGGGCCTGTACTGGCTGACACTTACATATTTATCCTGTGACCGCCTAATGTACCTCCAGCCACAGAATCCAAAGTTCTTTGCTGTCAGGTGAATGCCTATTGGCAAATGTTTGGGGCCTGTACTGCCTTACACTTACATATTTATCCTGTGACTGCCTAATGTACTTCCAGCCACATAATCCAAAGTTCTTTGCTGTCAGGTGAACGCCTATTGGCTAATTTTTGGGGCCTGTACTGGCCGACAGTTACATATTTATCCTGTGACCGCCTAATGTACCTCCAGCCACAGAATCCCAAATTCTTTGCTGTCAGGTGAATGCCTATTAACTAATTTTTGGGGCCTTTACTGGAGTAGCAAGTTCTCACAACAATACTTAGTGCACCAATCGCTAATATCTCATGAGACCTTATAAAATATGAAGTTTTGTGTACCACGACAAAATAAATCGCATCATTAGGGATTTTCACAATGGTGCTTTTTTTAAACACTCGATCTGCATATACAGCGATTGTTAAAACATGCATGTGAAATGTAATCAAATACATTGCTTTCATGTCAAATTACTTACAGTGATCAGAAATTTTTCCTCAACGTTGTGAAAATTGTTGCCAACCATCTATTCTGATTGCATCCAACTTCGGTCTAGTGGAAACTCAGTTTCTGTAGTAGGCCGCACCTATTTTGCGCATGCGCATAGGAGAAAATTACATTGCCGATATTTCGCATTGAAAAAGATAATGAAATTCGAATAATACATCTTTTATGTCACTGTCCATGTTCTGGGACTATTTGTTCACTTCTAGTAAGTATTTGCTGGCTGCAAATATGACCTGAAGGTATTCCAGGTTCGCCTGCCTTTAAAGTGAATGGGGCCCGCCGCAAACTTGCGGTTCACGAACATTTGATCGCTTTCAGCCGATGTTCGTCCATCACTAGTGTTTACCATGCTTTATCAAGAGCTGCTCTGCCATCCAGACAAGTTATTTGACTATTTGCGCATATCGGTGGAGAGCTTTAACTATGTTAACTATGTGTGCATATGATTTTTATATACTGTACTATCTCTATTTCATTTAATGTTTTTTTATTTTTTTATTTCTGCAATAATGTGTTTTTAAATCACCAATTTCTACCAGTTCTGTATGCAAGTTATATTTTTTTCTTTCCAACATCTTGCAACAGAAGAAAGTCCGTCATCGCTTCATTTTCAGTTTCGTCTGGGGATATCGACTGTATCCAGTATTGTCAAAGACACATGTCGTGCCTTGAAGAGTTTATCCCCATCCACCCACCCAACACTGGCTGGAAAACCCAGACATGTTTTGGGATCAATGTCAGTTTCCTAACTGTGTTGGAGCAGTAGATGGCAAACACATTTACATTGTTTAACCTTCTGGAATAGGATCAGAATTTCTTAATTACAAAAAAGTTTGTTGCTGTGGACATTGAAGCATACAGGAGAACAAATTACTCTGTAGTGTTTAAAAACTTTCCAGCGGGGCATCTTTTGTACTCCATGTCACTGTCTGTGATGCAGGCCACAGGCCTCCCCTCCTTGATCGCATGCTTCTCGGCACACATGGTCACGATTACATCAACACAACTTTCTGCGCAAAGTCTCAGGCAGCATAATGACGTAGTCACAAATGTCTGTGTCAGGACGCAGCCAATCATGGCGTCATCATGCCACCTGAGACCCAGTGCAGGAGGTTTGTATCATGTTGTCCCAACCACTTGAGCCATTCCAATGCCTAGTGGCATGTAGTCTGTGAGAGTGTTCGATGGGGACGGAAGCTATTGGTGTTTCTACACTGCCTTAGGTAAGATGCAGCCAGAGCCCAGTGGCGGATTACAATATGGACGTTCGGGTCGGCAGTCCCGGGCCCAGCACCACTGGGGGGCCCCAACGCCGACCCGAAAGCCCACATACCGCGGCGGGGCATGGGAGTGCATAGCTCCCTGTCCTGTCGCCGATCACCGCCATAGGCTTCAGTTCTAGTAGGCCTGAGGCCTATGCGGTAGTGAAATCCTGGCGCAGGAGTGCCTGATGACGTAATTGCTATGTGAGGACAGTGTAGGGTAATTGCTATGTGAGGACAAATTACTATGTGGGGGCATTGTGTTGGCAAATTACTATGTGGGGCAAATTGCTATGTGTGGGAAATGTGGGGTAATTGCTATGTGGGAACAGTGTGGGGAAATTGCTATGTGGGGACAAATTACTATGTGGGGGAAGTGTGGGGGCAAATTACTATGTAGGGGCAGTGTGGGGCAAATTCCTATGGGGGGATTACTATGTGAGGCAGTGTGGTGAAAATTACTATATGGGGGTGTTGCTATTGGGGAGGCACTGTAGGGGCAATTCTATTATTTTTGGCGACAATATACAGGGATTATTACCTGGAGCACAATAGAGGGTGTGGACACTATAGGAACATTTGGGGTAATTTATCAAACTGGTGTAAAGTAGACCTGGCTTAGTTGCCCATAGCAGCCAATCAGGTTCCACCATTCATTTTTGACAGCTCTTTTGGAAATCCAGTTCTACTTTACACCAGTTTCATAAATGACCCTAATTATGTCTATTAGGGTCACTATTTTTTCAGCAGTATAGGACCTGGGGCATTGGGGAGCAAAACGGCACAGTATTGGGAGTGTCAGCAGGATGACACTGTGGGGACACCAGGATGTGGAGGTTGATGGAAAAATTGAGAAATCTAACGTGTCTGTGTTACAAACTGTAGAGATGAGATGTGGCTGAAAGAATTTGCCATTGTGGTCTGGGTCAAATGGAGGAGAAGAGGAAAGATAAGGTCTACATGACAGGAGATGTACCTGGATGTAAGAGGTATGTGGTGCTGTATTCTCCTCCATGTCTTGTTTTATTATAATTATATGTATTTTAAAATTGGCGACCAAATTTTTCAGTTTAGGACCCAATTTGGGGTATTTTTTTTTAGTCTGAAGATGTTATATGGCCTAGGAAGAGACTGTGGCGCTCATGAAGCACTGCAGCCTCTTCATACAAAAAAAACTAAACTAAAATGGAGGGAGGGGCCCAAGTTGGGTAGACAGCCCCATGCACTTAATCCGCCCCTGCCAGCGCCCTTTGCAATTCGCCATCAAGGGCAAATGCCCCTTCCTCCCCTGCCTCATTATGCCACTGCTTAAAATATAATTGGTGTTAACCAGCAATCTGGGAATTTATTTTATTTTATTTGCTACAAAAAAAAAATGGGGGACAAACTCTCACAGCCATGAAAGCATTCACTTAAAATTAGGAACTATTATAACATATAAGGAAATTACATATTTCTACATAATATTCTTGCAGGTCTGCTGTGGCTTTAAATGTTCTCTCATTGCCCAGCTAACAGAGTGCAGGGTGTCATTTAAATAATTTATAAACCTATGTAATTACTATGGGGCACATTTATTAAGACTGGCATTTTAGACGCCAGTCTTTATTAGCCCCTGCGCTGGCAGTCGATCACCGAAGTTATGTAGAGGTGCCGGCCTCTGCATAACTTCTGCGGATCCACCACAGATTCTAAATGTAAGACAGTTTCCTTGCTGTCTTACATTAGACCATTTTCTATGCCTAAAACAGGCGTAGGACATGAAAAATGAGACGGGCCTGCCATCCCCTCCCCTTCCTTGCCAAAACCACTTTTTTAGACCTGGCATGAGCTTGGAAGACGTCTCAGATTGTACCGCAACATGGCATATGACGTATATATCTGTTGGTAACACGGTGTATATCTGTTAGTAAATGACCCCCTATGAGCGTGGCCTTCCAGCTGCTTTTGTTGATCGGCAGGGGTCCCAGGTGTTGGACATTCACCAATCTGATACTGATGATCTATCCAGAGGATAGGTCATCAGTAAAAAAAATCCTGGAAAACTCTTTTAACCCCTTAGTGACCACCAGTATGCCTTTTTACAAAAGAGCGGACTCTATCTGTCTCCCATCGGCAACCCACAGATGTCTCTGCCTTCATCCAGCATGTACCAGGCTGCGCCTCCTGGTGAATGTCAGTATAGGACTGATAGTAAAATACATTGCACTACATGAAAAGTGCAATGTATTTTAGAAGCAATCAAAAGACTGCTTGTTATAGTACCCTTGTAGCACTACTAAATGGTTAAAAGAAAGTAAAACAAAAAGTTTTATTGAATAAAAAATATTCCAAGTAAAAAATATATATATATACAGTATATATAAACTGAACAAAAATATAAATGCAACACTTTCAATTTTGCTCCCATTTTGCATGAGTTGAACTCAAAGATCTGAAACATTTTCTACATACACAAAAGACCCATTACTCTCAAATATTGTTCACAAATCTGTCTAAATCTGTGTTAGTGAGCACTTCTCCTTTGCCGAGATAATCCATCCCACAATAAAAGGGTACTCTGAAATGTGCACAGTTTTGCTTTACTGGGGGGGGGGGGGGGGCAGAAAACCAGTCAGTATCTGGTGTGGTCACCATTTGCCTCACAAAGTGCACCACATCTCAGTCACATAGAGTTTATCAGGTTGTTGATTGTGGCCTGTGGAATGTTGGTCAACTCCTCTTCAATAGCTGAGCGAAGTTGCAGAATATTTGCAGGAACATATACGCCGATCCAGAGCATCCCAAACATGCTCAATGGGTGACATATCCGGTGAGTATGCTGGCCATGCAAGAACTTGGATGTTTTCAGCTTCCAGGAATTGTGTACAGATCCTTGCAATATGGGGCCATTCATTATTATGCTGCAACATGAGGTGATGGTCGTGGATGAATGGCACAACAATGGGCCTCAGGATCTCATCACGGTATTTCTGTGCATTCAAAATGCCATCAATAAAATGTACCTGTGTTCGTTGTCCATAACATACGCCTACCCATACCATAACCCCACCACCACTATGGGCCACTCGATCCACAACGTTGATGCCAGCAAACCACTCACCCACACGTCGCCACACACTCTGTCTGCCATCTGCCCTGAACAGCGAACAGAACGCCTCTCCAACGTGCCAGACACCATCGAATGTTAGCATTTTCCCACTCAAGTTGGTTACTAAGACGAACTGCAGTCAGGTCCAGACCCCCATGAGGATGATGAGCATAGAGGTGAGCTTCCCTGAGATGGTTTCTGACAGTTTGTGCAGAAATTCTTTAGTTATGCAAACCGATTGTTGCTGCAGTCAACATGCCAATTGCAGGCTCCCTCAAACGTTTCGACATCTGTGGCATTGTACTGTGTGATCAAACTGCATATTTCAGAGTAGACTTTTATTGTGGGAAGTCAAAGGCACACCTGTGCAATATTCATGCTGTCTAATCAGCACCTTGATATGCCACATCTGTAAGGTGGCATGGATTGTCTCGGCAAAGGAGAAGTGCTCACTAACACAGATTTAGACAGATTTGTGAACAATATTTGAGAGTAATTGGTCTTTTGTGTATGTAGAAAATGTTTCAGATCTTTGTGTTCAGCTCATGCAAAATGGGAGCAAAACCAAAAGTGTTGTGTTTATATTTTTGTTCAGTGTATGTACTTTTCCAGAGTAAAGGTATCACATTATTTATGCTGAAAAATGTACGCTGCAAAATTTACGTACAATGACGTAAAACTCAGTGGCAGTATTACTGTTTTTTTTTTTCCCATCCTCTTCCCAGAAAGAGTTAAAAAAAAGTTAATCAGTAAGTTCTTGGAAGGCAAAGATGAAAAAAAAATGAAAAAAAAATTGCTTGGTCATTAAGCTCAAAACAAGCTGGTTATTAAGGGATTAACCTGTGAATTAATCTGGTAGCAAGCACTCAATATACCTGCAGCGCCGCCACAGGAGAAATAGCATTACATAATTCTAAATGGGCTGTCTGTGGATTGCATAATAGTGCTAGGTTCTCCAGAGCAAGAAATGCTCTTTGTAACCACCCTGGCCAGTAGATGAGGATCATGAATAAGGGACCCTACTATAGTAACTCAGATTTGCAGAATACTAGCAAAGCTGGTTGACCTGTGGAAATTATAAAGGTGATCATACATATTTGGTTCAATTTGCAAAAATAACTACATATAACATGTCAGTGGCCTTGTAGGATAAACTTTATACTATTTATTTGTGTACAACTGGGCTAAATAAAAGAGGGGGGTATATTGTGTATGTGACAAATAAACTTGAACTTGCCCTTAAAAGTATTTCAAGTTATTTTTCTATTGCTGCTCAATAATTACAAACATCTGATAATTTGGGACCTTTCAAGCCACATTAATGCAGCAGGTACTCTGAAGTTTCTTAGCAGAATTGTTTTGTCATTGAGTATAATATACAGATGGAGAGGATGTGACCAAAAGAGGATGTTGCTATAAATGTTAAGACCAATTAAATCTGTTTTAAGTACATATAGCACTAATTACAGGAAAGTACAAATCATGTCAAATTCCAAATCAATAACCATCTCCATAAATATTGCTTTTTTTTAATCAAGGAAATGTTTTAGATCCTGAACTACGCAGTAACCTAAATTCAATAGAAGACAAGCATGTTGATTGAAGAAATGTAAAGAGCATGGCCACACATTATTAAATGTAGAGCTTAGTAAAACAGTGTCAGCTGGGATCCCAGTCATCAGCACCCCAACATCTAAGACTCATCAAACCCCAGACTTCAGCATGAATGACTGAACAGACTCTAAACTCTTACATCCGATAACCATCAGATCTCAGCATCGAAAACTCAACAGACCTAGACCAAGTCTCATTAGAAATCAGCACCCAAGACTCATCAGACCCTAGACTAGACCCAAACTGCAATGACCCATTAGCCCTCAGATTTTAGCACTCAAGACAACAGATTCCTGACTTTAGATTTCAAGATAAACCATAGCCCAGGATCTGCCCAAAGACAGACCTCAGCACCGAGGAATCAGACTAAATACTTCAGCTTCAAGACTTTAATAGACCTCGTATTTCAGCTCCCAACACATAATAGATCCCACATTTCACCACCCAAGACTCCTTAGACCACTTCCAAAATGTAACATGACAACAGTGGAGGAAGGCTCTTGCGGATACAGCAGATACAGTTACCCGAGAAAAAGTAGGTTTACTCGCTGATCTCATGGGATAAGTAAGAAGTAATGTTCTATCATATTTACTCACTTTTTTAGATCATCAGATGCTTTTAGTTTTTTACTTTCATCAGAAGTTTTTGAAATGAAGGAAATACAGGCTGCAGAGGTGATAACCCAAGAATTCTTCAGTAGCTGGATCTCAATTCACCTCTTTCATGTAATTTATAGAAAAATATAGACATTTCTAAGGAAAGTCTGCATTTCAGAGGTTGTGTTTGTTCTTTGATATCCCGTTATGACATGCAGTCTATGTCATAAGATGCAAAATAATAAGAAACATGGCAGCTGTAGACTCTGGACTCTTTTAATTTGACAAGCATGTTTGATAATGAGTAAATCAATAATAAATCAGGCTGGCTCACAGTATTTTTGCATACATAAAATTTATTAACCCACTAAAATGTTTAAAATATTGCACAAAACCTAGTTTGATGTCAACATATCAGCATAAATATACATATAGATACATACAATGCGGAGCTCACGCATACATCTATATAGCTGGAGTACTCCAAATAAATAAGACCTCTTGGCTAACAATATTGGCGTCTATCTGCAGGGTTCGTACGGTTAAACCGCTCGGATATTCGTATAGTTATATACTGGTTTACCGGGAGTTGGAACCTGAGTGGTTCAAGGAGTGTCCTCTCTGCGGTCCCTGGTGAGAGAAACTTTGCGCTCAAACGCTGCTTCCTGATAGTAATTACACCGCCTTCAACTCGTGTTGAATCACTCCCTCTTCTTGCGGAGTAGACTCTCGACTCGTTCTACGTGGCGTCTCACCTGACCAACCAGGAAGATGGTTTATTGGTCGATGATGTGATCCACTTGAATTAGTTGGGATGGTGGAAGTTGATGAAGCAGAGTTCGCTCAGTATACGGTTTAGTTCTGCTTAACAGGGTTGCTTCACTATGTTGGACAAGCCAACACAGGTTGATCCGCTTTACCGATGTTTTACAGCTGGAACTGCTTAGTGTTGGTATCGGACTTACTCCTTTCGAAATATATTCGATACGATAATTGAAAAAGTCCTTTTTTTGCAGAATTATAAATAACGCACCAATAGCCAGGTCAGGTTCACACTAGACGCGTTTTGGAACACTGGTTCTTTCCTCAGTAGACAAATGTGAAATGCTGAATGAAGACCTGCTGGTCATGTCTTTATATACCCTTTTTGGGATTAATACAATATCTGGTCTGGATTCTGGGTCGTGCAGTCACAAATTAATTACAAACTGCACACTCCCAATCCACTCTCTGAATATAATAATACTTCAAATGTATAAAAAATATTAAACAATAATAATTTATAGATCATAAATTAAAAGCCAACAATATAAAAATACACAAATATACACTAATGCTGGGATTGGATCACAAGCTTAGGAACTGCTGGAATTTAGCAGAGAGGGGGGAGAGGGGAAGGATGCAGAGGGAGTCAATGCGCTGCTATACAGCCCGGCACTGACTACCTGTGCAATCCAACCCATCTCCCCTATAGAAAGCCGAAGATTTCCATCTCCGAGTTTAATCCTAAAGGCATCAGGGATCCAAACTCAAAAATCTTCTTAGATTCCTGTCTGGACATTTTGGCCACAAAGTCACCCCCTCTCCAGTCTTGCTTGACTGATTGTATGGCCAAAAATCTCATCTTACTGGGGTCACCTGCATGGTGTAATTTAAAATGCTTAGATAAGGGATGCGTTTCTGACTGTTTCTTAATATTATTAATGTGCTCTGCAATCCTGGTCTTGAATACCCTTTTTGTACGCCCTATGTACTGCTTTGGGCATGGGCATTGGATGATGTAAATAACTGCTTTTCTGTTACATGACAGAATTTCTTTGATTTCCCACTTGAAATTATTAGAGGTTGATGTTATCTCCTTTGTGTTCCTATCAAAGTGTGTCTGTCTACAGTTTTGGCAACAGCCACATCTGAAAAAGCCTTTCAGGTTGGACCATGGAGTTATCATTGGTTTTGTTTGATTCTTCCTTCTCGTAGGAGCTACTTGGAGTCCCAAATTGGGGGCCCAGGTGTAGACTATTGGAGGGTAGGCCGGAAGTATGGAGCCCAGAATTTTGTCATCCTTTAGTAGGTGCCAATGCTTGTGGACGATATTATTTACCATCCTATAATCTTTATTGAATGGTAAAATTATTTTAGCTGTCATATTTTCTTCTTGGGTAATATTGAATACTTTCTTAGGTTTAAAAAAGGAGGCTCTATCCAATTGTCTCACCCTTTGTATTGAATCCTCCAGTAGCCTATTGGGATACTCTTTCATCAGAAATTGCGCTTTCATGTGTTGTGCCTCTACTTCAAATTGATCTTGTTCAGTTTCTTTTTAAACGCCTAAACTGGCTAAATGGGACATTTAAGAGCCACCTTGGGAGGTGGCAGCTTGTGTTAAGAATAAAACAGTTTTTGGCTACATCCTTTTGGTACGTACTACAATCAAAGGTTTCCTGTTTCTTTTCTATACGCAAATCTAGAAACTCTACTGTTTGTGGATCAATATTGGCTGTGAATTTTAAATTGAGCCCATTATCATTAATGTCATCTATGAACTGCAACAATGTTGCATGTGATTCCCCCCAAACTAGCAGAATGTCATCAATGTAGCGCCGCCATAGGACCAGGTCCGCCCCAAGTTTTGGAGTGATGGTATCCTGTTCCCATGCTGCCATAAACAAATTGGCATAACTTGGGGCGAACCTGGTGCCCATGGCGGTGCCAGTGATCTGCAAATAATAACCAGACTCAAAATGGAAATAATTGTGACTAAGTACAAAATTGATCCCATCCAGTATGGATTGAAGTTGTTCCGTTGCTAAATTGCCTTTCTGGGACAGAATTTTGGATATTGCTTGTATACCCTGACTATGATTAATGCTTGTATACAGAGAACTCACGTCCAGTGTGGCAAGTATCCAATTTGGATGACAGTACATATTTTCCAATAATGCGACCACTGCCGAAGTATCCCCAAGATATGAAGGAGTGTCTCTGACATAGGGCTGGAATAGGGAACATATTCAAAAAGTCAAATGAGAAGATGAAGCATAACGTAGAGGGCAAAAAATAACTTTTGTCATAACGTTCTGTTTTACTAATGCTTGAACATCTAGTGTTGGTATAGCATGAAATAACCTGGATAATAATGATCCCTTTCTGTATAGAATGATATCAAAACTACAGTAAAACAAAATATTGCATACTAACTGCAGATTCCGTGAGTTCAGGACTCTGCTACCATCCGTAGTTCTCATGTACTAGCTCAGCTAACTTCCTGCATATTTTTTTGCCTTTTCATACACACCCCTTATAATATGCTGTCCCAGGCAGACATCAACACTGCTTGTGTCATTTCTCACTTTCCTCCTGCTCCCACTCAACTTGCTGTTCTAAGTGACTTCTGAATAAGTTGAGTTAAAAAGCGGTGTTGTTGGTGCTGTGTGTCATTCAGTCAACTGGTTGAGTGGTTGCATATAGAATATAGTGAGTGTCTTTATTCTGTGCAGATTGCGACTGTGTAGAATTACTGACACAATGTTAGCCCTTTTATCTTTTTTGTGCACCTAATTAAGGGGAAGGGTTAATTGTCTGAGGTGCTTTAAATTTTATTTACTCATTCTGGTGCAATGAGGGTGCCACCATTGCTTTTGTACCCAAGCTTCAATCCTTTCTGTGGTCTGCCCCTCCCTGGTTGCTGGTGACAGATTCCCTTTAATATCACTATTGCTTATTACTCTTCCCTGTTGTTTTGGGCATTAATAACTAGCAGGATTGGAGGTTTTCTGCAGTGCAAACTTTGCCATATGTATACACAATTGAAGCAGGATGGATAATTACCAATTGTGACCATGCTACCTACCTGGAAACTTGCATTTCAGATCTGGAAGAGTAAAATTCAACACTGAAGATGATTAACAGTTACATAGTTACATACGGTTGGGTGGGGACGCGAATCCCAGAAGGAATTGAGACTCAGATTTCTACACGTTTTCATAAGCATTAATGTTGTTTACTTTTAAGAATTAATCTAAACCCTTTTTAAAACTGTCCACTGTTCCTGCTGTGACCACGTCCTGAGGAAGTCTATTCCACATCTTCACCGTTCTTACAGTAAAGAAGCTTTGGCGCTTCTGGAGACTGAACTTTTTCTTCTCCAATCGGAGGCAGGGCCCCATTGTCTTTTGAGCGCATTTTACATGGAACAGTTTTTCACCAAATTTTTTGTATGGCTCATTTATATATTTGTATAGGTTCATTATTTCCCCCCTTAGATGTCTTTACTCAAGACTAAATAAATTCAATTCTTTTACTCTTTCTTCATAACTAAGACCCTCCATGCCCCTTATCAGTTTAATCGCTCTCCTCTGTACTTTTTCCAGCTGTAGTGCGTCCTTTCTATGGACTGGTGCCCAGAACTGAACCGCATATTCCAGATGAGGCCGCACCAACGCTTTGTAAAGTGGTAATATTACATCCCTGCCCCGCAAGTCCATGCCTTGTTTAATGCATGGCAATATCCTGGTGGCCTTAGAAGAAGCTGATTGACATTGCATGCTGTAATTTAATCTACCATCCACAAAGACAACCAAATCTTTCTCCATAAGTGACTCCCCCAGTGTTACATCACCTAGTGCATATGGTGCACAGAGATTATTACTACCAAGATGCATAACTTTACATTTATCCACATTGAATCTCATTTGCCAAGCTGATGTCCAATCACTCAGAGTGTTCAGGTCAGCTTGTAGTATACGGACATCCTCCATAGACTGTACAGTACTACATAGCTTAGTATCATCTTCAAAATTAGAAATGGTGCTATTAATCTCGTCCTTGATATCATAATAAATAATAATTCAATTAAATAATAAAGGGCCCAGCACTGAACCTTGGGGTACACCACTTATAACCTAGGACCATTCTGAATAGGAATCATTAACCACAACTCTTTGGACACGGTTTCAATCCAATTACAAACTATACTTTCCAAGCCTATAAACCTTACTTTACCTATTAAACGTCTATGACAGCATCAAAAGCCTTGGCAAAATCCAGAAACACTACATCCACAGCCGCCCCTCTGTCCAGGCTAATACTCACCTCCTCATAAAACAAAATCAGGTTAGTCTGACAACTTCTGTCCTTGGTAAACCCATGCTGGCTATCACTTATAATATAATTTACAGTCACATACTCCTGTATATGGTCCCTTAAGAGTCTATCAAACATTTTCCTCACAACAGAAGTCAAACTAACTGGTCTATAATTACCTGTGATGGACCTTGATCCTTTTTTGAATATGGGCACCACTTTTGCCTTGCTCCGATCACTTGGCACTGTACCAGTACCTAGAGAATCTTTAAAAATTATAAACAGAGGCACAGCAATGACTGAACTGAGCTCTTTAAGCACCTTTGGGTGTAATCCATCTGGACCCGGAGCCTTGTTCACAGGTGCACTTTGTGGTCTTACTAACCCTCGTACTGGTGTAAAATTGAGATTTAGCCAACATGTCCTGCTTAGAGGACATGTCTGAGCCCGAGTGCCGCGCCAAGGTTTCTCAAGTAGCTCAGGACCTAACGATAAACCTATCTGGGCCGTATGGGCAATGCCAGTAGCCAGTGGGCGAATTACAGGAGCTCAAGGTCCGACTCAAAGCAATCTCCCAGTAACCTCCAGCATGTGACCATGCATACAATGGGAAGAGGTAGAGAGCTCTGAGCCCCACCCAAGACTGGCTGATATAGCCCAGGCCTCACATGTGCACCAGAATGCTGCCTGTGGATGGAAATAAAGGCACATTCAGACTAGGAGTTTCTACACCTCCACAAATTCTAAATACAAACTACAAATTGGTGTGGTATTAAAAAGCAGGAAGTGTTCAACCCCATATGCAGTGGTGAATCTATACCGGAGGGCAGATCCTGCACTTGTGGTCCACTGCTAATGGCAATCCCCAGCAAAAATGCATACAGTGGAGGATGCCTGCAGCGGACCACAAGTACCACAATGGACATCCTACACAGGAGACGGACCACAAGTGCAGGAGCTGCCCCCCCCCCCCGGTATAGATGCACCACTGCATATGGGGTTGAGCACTTCCTGCTTTTTAATACCATTATCTCCTTTTTAGGCTACATGCACATGGCTGTGGTTTTGGTCAGCATCCGAGGCTTGGATGCGGACCCATTCACCTCAATAGGGCCGCAAAAGATGTGGACAGCACTCCATGTGCTGTCCGCATCCATTGCTCCGTTCTGTGGACCGCAAAAAATATATAACATGTCCTATTCTTGTCCGCACTTTGTGGACAAGAATAGGCAGTTATATTACAGGCTGTCCGTGTCGTTCCGCAAATTGCGGTCATGCGCATATAGCCTTAGAGAATTTATTAAGCCCTTTGTAATCTTCAAACACTACAGATAAAGGTGGGTTAATTTTAGCCGTTTATACTTGTTACCTAAAGGAATAGTGCAATTACTCAATGTGGATTTAAAGCTCTCCCATTTTTCCTCAGTATAAGGCCTCATACACACAACTGTTTTTTTTTTCACGGTCTGCAAAACGGGGTTCCGTTGTTCCATGATCCGTGTCCGGTTTTTTTTCCGTGTGTCTTCCGTGATTTTTGGAGGATCACCAGACATGAAGGAAAGTAAAAAAAAAGTTGCTTATAGCACAGACCTGTCACTTACCAGTAGGAGGAGCGCCCGGCCAGTCACAGACAGCGCAGGTAAGTATAATGCTTTTAAATTTGCTAAGTAACCATGGCAGCCAGAACTGCAGTAGCATCCTGGTTGCCATGGTTACCGATCGGAGCCCCAGCAATTAAACTGGGACTCCGATCGGAACTCTCCGCTGCCACCAACTGGGGCCATAATATATCTGTGGGGGCACAACTGGGGCCATAATATATGTATAGGGACACATCTGGGGTCATAGTATATGTATGAGGACACAACTGGGGCGACGCGGACATACCGCCTGTGCAGCCGGTTCAGCTGCACAGGGGCCCAGCATGGGAGGGGGCCCTCCAATTAAGCTGTCTATGCATCTACAGGACGCACAGACAGCTGATTGTAATGGTGAAGCAGAGAGCCGCACGCTCCCCGCTTCACCATTCACCATGTAGAAGGGGCCCACCTTACTATCTGACTTCAGTCTCAGGACGTACTGCGCCCGAGGAGCAGGGCCAGGGCAGCACATCCTGAGCTGCATCAGCGATCGCCCCCCCATCCTCCATACAGCTCAGTCCTGCTGTGTATTGGGCAGCGTCAGCCAGGTCTGTGCTGAGCCACTTCACTGTGTGTAGCTCCGCCTCCCGTCTGGTAATGTCAGTAGCCCCGCCCCCAGTGGTAGCCCCGCCCACATGCGGTCCTCTCCTAGCGCTTCTGGTGCGAGGCCTGCAGCAACTTAGGAGGAAGTGAGTGAGGACCAGAGGCTGCCCCAGTGACCACTGCCTCTGCCAGACACTGAACTTGGCTTGGTATGTTGGTGTTTTTTACCCCACCTGTCCCCCTCTGGCCCTCCCGTGACTGTCCCTTACCCACATGCTGTGAGGCTACATTAACAATGTATTTTGCGGTCCGCGGATCGGCAAGATATGTATGCCGTCCATATGCGATCTGTATATTTTTGCAAACCTATTAACTTAAATGGGTCTGCAGTCCGCATTTTGTAGAGCAATATAGGACACGTAACATTTTCCATCTTGTGCAGAACGGACATACAGATGCAGAAAGCACATGGAAGTCATTTGCTTTCCGCATCCGTATGTCTGTTCCGCAAAGGATAGAAAATGTGTCCTATACTGGTCCGCAACATGCAGGCTAGTTAATAGGTCTGCAAAAAAAATGCAGATGGCACACGGGCGTCATCCGTAATTTGCAGATCATAAAATACATATGGGCCGTGTCCTGTAAATGGGTTAAAAGTGTTGCCCAGACATGGAGGGGGTCATTTGTTAAGACCGGCGTTTTAGACACCGGTCTTAATAACCCCTAAACTGGAAG
This sequence comes from Bufo gargarizans, assembly GCF_014858855.1. Taxonomy (NCBI): domain Eukaryota; kingdom Metazoa; phylum Chordata; class Amphibia; order Anura; family Bufonidae; genus Bufo; species Bufo gargarizans. Next base: position 635,696,042 of record NC_058081.1, read on the forward strand.
TGGTTCTGCTGATGTTATGAAGAGGCGCCGGCCTCTCCATAACTTCAGCGCATCCAGCGCCAGTGTAAATGCATATCATCCAGACTGAATCCTGACCCGTTCATTTCAAGGGGTCTGTGTGAGGGGCACATATCTGGACATAGCTACTGTGAGGGGGGCACATAAGCTGGACATAGCTACTGTGAGGGGGGCACATAAGCTGGACATAGCTACTGTGAGGGGGGCACATAAGCTGGACATAGCTACTGTGAGGGGCACATATCTGGACATAGCTACTGTGAGGGGGGCACATAGCTGGACATAGCTACTGTGAGGGGGCACATAAGCTGGACATAGCTACTGTGAGGGGGGCACATATCTGGACATAGCTACTGTGAGGGGGGCACATAGCTGGACATAGCTACTGTGAGGGGGGCACATATCTGGACATAGCTACTGTGAGGGGGGCACATAATCTGGACATAGCTACTGTGAGGGGGGCACATAGCTGGACATAGCTACTGTGAGGGGGGCACATAGCTGGACATAGCTACTGTGAGGGGGCACATATCTGGACATAGCTACTGTGAGGGGGCACATATCTGGACATAGCTACTGTGAGGGGGGCACATATCTGGACATAGCTACTGTGAGGGGGGCACATATCTGGACATAGCTACTGTGAGGGGGGCACATAAGCTGGACATAGCTACTGTGAGGGGGCACATATCTGGACATAGCTACTGTGAGGGGGGCACATATCTGGACATAGCTACTGTGAGGGGGGCACATATCTGGACATAGCTACTGTGAGGGGGGCACATATCTGGACATAGCTACTGTGAGGGGGGCACATATCTGGACATAGCTACTGTGAGGGGGGCACATAGCTGGACATAGCTACTGTGAGGGGGGCACATAAGCTGGACATAGCTACTGTGAGGGGGCACATAAGCTGGACATAGCTACTGTGAGGGGGGCACATAAGCTGGACATAGCTACTGTGAGGGGGGCACATAAGCTGGACATAGCTACTGTGAGGGGGGCACATAAGCTGGACATAGCTACTGTGAGGGGGGCACATAAGCTGGACATAGCTACTGTGAGGGGGGCACATAAGCTGGACATAGCTACAGTGAGGGGGGCACATAAGCTGGAAATAGCTACTGTGAGGGGGGCACATAAGCTGGACATAGCTACTGTGAGGGTGGCACAGTGTGGATATTACTACTGTGTGCTGGCACAAAGGGGCAAAAATTACTATGTAGGAGCATTAAGAGGACATTAATACGCACCACAGTATCTGAAGGGTTTTCCCTATCTTTGATGTGACTGATCACCCCTTCCTCTCCATGTAGGATTAGGGGAAGATGACATATTGGGGTCCCTTCTGCTGCCACACCTCATTGTATTAATCTTTACCTATGGCCTATGTTTATTTCTATATGTGTGGTTGGGGGGCCCAGGCACATTCTTTGCACAGGGGCCCTCTGCTGCCAGTGTCCGCCCCTGAACTGGGGCCATAATATAAGTATAGGGACACATCTGGGGTCATAGTATAGGTATGAGGGCACAATTGGGGCCATAATATAAAGATGGGGGAACAACTGGGGCCATAGTATATGGGGGGGATTTTAATTAGGAGGGGGGAAGAGGGGAGGCCGCACTGGCCACCAATGAATGTAATAAAGGGAAGGGAGGGGGGCCGCACTGGCCACCAATGAATTTAATACAGGGGAGGGAGGGGGGCCGCACTGGCCACCAATGAATTTAAAACTGGGGAGGGAGGGAGGGGGGTCTGCCCCCTCCTGCCTGGCAGCACCTGATCTCTTACAGGGGGCTATGACATGCACAATTAACCCCTCAGGTGCGGCACCTGAGGGGTTAATTGTGGGGATCACAGCCCCCTGTAAGAGATCGGGTGCTGACAGGCAGCAGGGGGCAGTCATGTCCACAGTTCTTAGTATATTCTAACTTGAAGCGTCTTCATCACCATGGGAACGCCTCTGTGTTAGAATATACTGTCGGATCTGAGTTTTCACAAAGTGAAAACTCAGCTCTGAAAAAGCTCCGTCTGTGTGACAGTAGCTTACGGACACGGATCACGGACGCGGATGACAATCTTGTGTGCATCCGTGTTTTTTCACGGACCCATTGACTTGAATGGGTCCTCGAACCGTTGTCCGTCAAAAAAATAGGACAGGTCATATTTTTTTGACGGACAGGAAACACGGATCACGGGCGCGGATGAACAACGGTGCTTTTTCCGAGTTTTCAACGGACCCATTGAAAGTCAATGCGTCCGCAGAAAATCATGGAAAACGGAACAACGGACACGGATGCACACAATGGTCGTGTGCATGAGGCCTTAGGCTATATGCACACGACCGTATGTGTTTTGCAGTCCGCAAATTGCGGATCCGCAAAATAAAGGATGAGGTTCCGTAATGCCTATAATGCCCAATTTTTTTTGCAGGGCAATGAAACGGACATACTGTTGCGGACAGCACACGGTGGGCTGTACGCGTTTTTTGCAGACTTATTGAAATGAATGGGTGCACATCCTATCTGCAAAAAAAATGGAAAGGGCAGGGAAGCAAGCAACGCTCGTGTGCATGTAGCCTTATTATGTGACAGTAGCTGCACCCAGTCTATGCTCTGAAATGCTGCCCTCAACCCAGGAAAATTTGCCTTTTTTTTGCCTGACAGAGTTTGCTTCTTATAGTTTAGGAGGAATATAATTATATTGTGGTCACTATTACCTAGTGTTTCTCGAACAGTAACATTACCAACAAGCTCTGCATGAACAGAAATTGCCAGATCCTACAGAGCATCGTCCCTAGTGGGAGCTTCTACAAACTGGCCCATAAAGTGGTCCTGCAGCAAGTTGAGGAATTTTCTCCCCTTTGCAGTTGAGGCAGAATCATGACCCCATGAAGTTAAAATCTCCCATTATGACCACTGTACCAGCCTGTGCCGCCTGCTCTATTTTGTTATACAGTTGCATTTCTATCTCTTCTGTGATGTTATTATTTTTTTTATGTTTTAATCCCTTTAAACTTCCACCCATAAGGTTTCCACATCCTCACCCCCCTCACCCACAATTGCCTCTTTCACACTTGTCTTGAAAGTGGCATGCTGCTGAGTGATCTGTCAATTAGAGGGACAAAAATGGTGGTTGGAGATCTAAAGGAGCAGGCAAGTAGCTGGGTTATTGTAGTCTGTGGGAGTAAAAGGAATCACAGAAAATATACTACTGTTTCTGTGCTCCCAAGTAAGATTGCCAAGTTAGGTGATGTTGCAAGGGTGTCAGTCTCAGAAATGGCAGCCCTGGTGGATACTGCTCTCCTTAACAGCCAGGAGGACAGTTCAGCTAGTAGTTAGGGTGATGATAGTGCAGGTAGGCCTATACAGTTAGTAGTTATAGTGGATTCAAAAAAACAAATATACAGTATAGCACTATATTCAATATAGTGCTATATATTCGTATTTTAGAATATTCATAATTTTTCCATCTGAACACATGATTCCTCCCTGCTTCTTGCTTGTGGGCCAGTGAGTCATTGGCCCACAATCAACTTAAGCAGGGAGGAGTCATGAGTTAGATGGAAAAAAATTATGAATATTCAAAAAAACTAATATACGGTATAGCATTATATTGAATATGGTGCTATATATTCGTCTTTTAGATTTTTTTCCATCTGAAGTCATGATTCCTCCCTGCTTAAGTTGCTTTGAGGCTTAGTTGCGCTGTAAATTATGCCATTGTTTGCAATTATACAGTTGAATTTTATATCACTTAGCCTGTTCATTTGCAGTGTTAACACACTGTATACACTGAATTGTGTTATAGTTTCACATTTTAAAGAGAACCTGTCATGAGATTTTTTTTCTTTACCTTCATCTGTACATCCAACAGGAAGCGTAAAGCGAAACGATTTTCGGGCGGCCGCTCCAGACTGGGTCAGTAATATGTGTATATTAATGTGATTCTTTCTTATAGCAGCTTCATATCTTAGGTGTACATAAGAACATCACCGCCCTTCACGGTTTCAGTGCTGTGCGGTGGATTATAATTGGAGGCACGGTTGCCATATGAGCCCCATATTTTTGATGCTGCTATTTACTTATATACTAGTCCTTTGTGGTCTGGAGCATACTCTTTTTAAATTGTCTGATACACTTCAGTGTTCCCATAGTTGCTGCTTTATGTATTTTAAAGAATATAATGAATGTGGTGTATATGTATTTCTAATAAAGTATTTAATGATAATATTCACTTGCGTGGTAGCTTTTTTTAGCGTTATAGGTGATGTACGGATAATTCCATGCGAGATATCTATGGTATTTATTTTTTGGTGTTTTCTGAGACAATAGGTGTGGTCACTACCAGCAACCACACTAAAACCAGTGACATCAAAGAGGCTGTCAGATCTTAGATCTTCTGACACCTGTCAAGTTAGAGACCGCTGTGTTCACAGGTGTTGTTTACTAAATAAACAAAGAAAGGCGCAGCATAGGGTAAATACCGTATGCACGAGTAAAATTGAATACTCCAAGTGGAGGCTACCTTAGAGGGTTGTGCAAATGATAGGTACAACCCTATTGTAGACGTGATGGGAATAATTTCAATTCCCAGAAAAGGTCGGTGTGCAGCCACGGATGTAGGTCTCCTTGATGAGTATGCCTGAAGCCTCACGGAGAATTAATATGCAGAAATGAATACAGTCACCCTTCAATGCAAAACGAACCAACCAATCAGAAATTGCAGGTTGCAGGAGTCTTCATTAAACGTTTCTTTATTATTTTTTCAGAAACACTTCACACAATGCGTTTCAGGGAATACTTCCATTTCCTCTGGTGAAAAAAAAACAGGGGTCAATTGGAGGTTGTGCGGGCGGTACTAGGGTTTAAAGGTGACATTAGAAAGACTAACCCCTCAGGTGTAGTCATAGTTTATTAATTAGAATAGTGGTGGTAGGGACTTGCTGGACCCTAGGGTACCATAACCCTATTTTTATGACATTTCAAAATATATTAAAAGATTGGTGGTCGTTTGACAGGTATTGTCAGCAGGATCAACCATATAAAACCAGACATACTTGGTAGGATGATCCTGCTGATTTAAATGATACATGTCTTGTGAAAATTGGTTGCAATGGTCCTAATAAATAAGAGGTGCACCTAGGAGATGAGCATGGCAGCACATATAACTACGGTCAGGGACAATACATGTCCTTTACGGCCCACTGGGTGAATGTGATTCCTGCACAGCCACACCAGCAAGTTGGCCAGGTGACACCGCTTCCGCCTCCACGTTGTCACACCGTTGGTCCTGCGACAATGTCTGCCTTGCCTCCTCATCTTCCGTGTCCTCAGCCTCCACTGCCGGGACAAGTCACAGTGCCCGACCAGCATACCACATGTGCAGAGCACGGCAGTGTCACGCTGTTCTGCACCTGGTTTGCTTTGGCAAATGGAGTCACACAGGGGAGGAACTGGTCTGTGTGATTCATCAAGAAATCGAATCCTGGCTTTCTTCGCGCCAACTTAAAATCGGAACCATGTTGACCGACAACAGGAAAAACATGGTGTCTGTGCTGTATTAAGGAAGGCTGAACCATGCGCCCTGCATGGCACACGTGTGCAATCTGGTTGTCAAGCGGTTCCTGAAGTCTTGCACCCATCTGCAAGACATCCTAAAGAAGGCCAGGAAACTTTGCATGCACTTCAGTCACTCGTACACCGCAAAGCACACCCTCCTTGAGCTGCAGCGGCAGACTGGCATCCCCCAACATAGGCTGATATGCGACATTTCCACCCGTTGGAATTCCACCATCCATATTTTAGACCGACTGTACGAGCAGGGAAAGGCCATCAATAATTTCTTGATGATCCAAGCTGATAGGAGTACTCCCCTGTGTAACTTCGATGTCAGCCAGTGGCAGCTCATGCGTGACACTTGCCGTTTGCTCAGGCCCTTTGAGGACTCCACGTTATTTGTCAGTCGCCAGGACTACGGGATGAATGACGTCATTCCACTGCTTCATGTCCTGGAACAAATTCTGGCAATAATGGCTGGTCAGGGGACAGGAGATGTGGCGCCTAGATCTCACGGCCACATGAGCCCTGTGGGGGCTGAACTGGAAGAGGAGGAGGAGGTCATTGGAGCACAGGCAATGTGCAGCCAAATGGTTGTTTTTTCTACTCAGGTGTCAGGAGAGGAGGAGCAGGACCAGACAGAGGAGCTACACGACGATGAGGAAGATGAGACAGTGGACCCAGACACACTGTGGCAGTATGCAGTGGAGATGGAGGCAGGCTCTCCACCTTGTTGGACCCTCGCTACTGGTCCAAAATGGAGGCCTTTTTTACACTTACTGAGAGGGAGGACAAACTGAACTACTACAGAGACATCCTATCTTTGCCATCGTCCATCATCTTGCAGGTCTCACCGGGGCGGCCCTCTGCGCTCATGTTCCACTGCCATGGCTGCTGGGGAGGGGTGGCAGGAGCAGTATCAGCTCCATCAGCAGCAGCCTCAGTCTTCAGTTGCTGATGAGTAGCTTTCTTCACCAGCATAGTGAAGAAACTACTCAACAGCAGCAGCAGGTGGACCTGGAGCAGGACCTGAACCAGCAAGTGGTGGCATACTTGGACAGCACTCTGCCAACCCACATTGAAGATCCGCTGGACCACTGGGCAGCCAAACTAGATTTGTGGCCACAACTAGCATAGTTTGCTCTGGAAAAGCTGTCCTGCCTGGACAGTAGTGTGGCATCAGAGCAGGTGTTTAGTGCAGCGGGGGCATAGTTACCCCCAGGAGAACTCACCTGTCCACCCAAAATATGGAGAGACTGAGCTTTGTCAAGATGAATCAGGCGTGGATCAGCCAGGATTTCCACCCACCAGTGCCTGATGCATCTGATTAGATTATTCATGCCACCCAAACCTTTAAAAAAAGAGACTGGTTTCTTCTGGCTATCTGCCTCAGCTACATCGGATGCCAAGTGCTCCTTCTTTCACACACCTTTATCAGCGGGTGCTGGTAATGCCACCCACCACCCCACTCTGTGACCGGGTCACTTTGTGGTCTCCTGATGCAGCTGCTGCTGCCATATCGACACTACTGTATGTCACCTTGCCACTCTGTGGTATCCTGCTGCTGCTGCTGCTACTGCCATCTCCACACTATGTCACCTTTCCACTCTGTGGTATCTTGATGATGATGCTGCTGCCGTATCCACACTAAGTCACCTTGCCACTTTGTGGAATCCTGATGCTGCCGTATCCACACTATGTCACCTTGCCACTGTTTTTTATCCTGATGCTGCTGCTGCCTTATCCACACTATGTCACCTTGCCACTGTTTGGTATCCTGATGCTGCCCGTGCCTTATCCACACTATGTCACCTTGCCACTCTGTGACCTCCTCCTGATGCAGCTGCTGCTCCTCCCACCTCCCTAATTTATCATTGTGCCAGTCGTAAGGCCTCCACATACTTCTGTCAAGACTCTGTCATTGTGCCACTCTTTGTTCTCTTCATGCTGTTGCCAACTACATAATCTGTCGTTGTGCCACTTTGTAGTCTCCGCCTGATGCTGCTGCTGTTGCCACCTCCAGACTCTGTCATTGTGCCACTCTGTGGTCTCCTAATGCTGCTTCCACCTCACCACTATGTCATAGGGCCACTCTGTGGACTTCTTATGCTGTTCCCACCCTCCCCACTTCATGAATGGGCCACTATTTTGCCTTTCGGCCTGGCTGACATCATCATTTATTTGACCTTTCTTCTGATCTGTCAGAAGGAAGGAAAAATAAGACACACAACGGATCCTGTCTGTGTTGCAGCTGTAAGGCCTGTATGGTCCCATCAGAATTGAATTATGATTTGGTAGCCAAAAGCAGGAGTGGGTACAAAACACAGAAGACATGCAAATATGCTCCACAGACAGGATCAGTTTTTTGTGGGTTATTGTTCTGATAGAGCAGAGGAAGGGCAAATTAATCAGGGATGTCAACACAAACTTACTGCTGACACCCTCTCCACTCATGTCATGGGGCTCTACTTGTATAAGCATTTAATAGAACAGGTTCTGTAGACATCTATGTCGAATCAGCTGATGAGGGTGTAAAAGGAGTGCGCTTCTTCTTGACACTAACATAGACCTGTAAGGCTGATTTCATACTTGAGTTATTTGGTCAGTTTGAGTAAATTTGAATATACTTTCTTATAATTTTTATCTTGTTATGGTTCAATTTAATATTACATATTTAATAAATTTACTATAAAAAAAATTACATGTTGCCTAAGACAGGAGAGAATCGGCCAGTCTTCAGTTTAGTCAACAACTTGGTATTGCGAAGGTGAAAGCCTGACAAAAAAACTATTTCTTTCCACCTGGAGACGAATCCTGTCAAGATTGATGCAAGTGCGATATTGTCTGCTCATCGACCAAAATACTTCAGGGGGAAACCTGCCTGGCATGAACAGGCCTCTACTAGGTGCCGGACAATGAGAAAAGAGTCGCAAAGTTAGTCAAGATTCAAACCAACCAACCAGGCCCCGATTTCTTCGTCCAGTGAAAACATCACGAGTTCCCAGTCATCATGGAAATAAAAAGGAGGGCATCCTTATTATATTTAATTAATTTAATAATAAAATGTAAATTTTGCCTACGACAGGAGAGAATCGTCCAGTCTTCTCTTTATTCAACGACGTGGTGTTGCAATAGAGAAAGCATGCCAAGAATACAATTCCTCTCCACCTGGAGACAAATCCTGTCAAGATTGATGCAAGTGCGGTATTGGCTGTTCATCAACCAAGATACTTCTGGGGGAAACCTGCCTGGCATGAACAGGCCTCTACTACAATGAGAAGATGACAAAGCTTCAAGATTGTTTGGAGCCTGGAAGAGTCGCAAAGTTAGTCAAGATTCAAACCAACCAGGCCCCGGTTTCTTTTTCTGGTGAAAACATCACAGGTTCCCATTCATCATGGAAAAGAAAAGGAGGGCATACTGTGGTGCACGGAAATGGAGAGGGTCTTCGGATTCCCCCTGCACTATATGGACATCTCAGAAATGAACCACTGCTCCCGACAACAGCTCCTTGGAAGGTCATGGAGTATCCTGGTCATCCGGCATCTATTCGCCCCACTGAAGGATTATTTTGAAAGTGTGTAGAAGCCACACGGGCCCCCACGCTGCAGATTTATCATGGAGACACCGGATTTTACAATACTACATTATTATTTTGTGCATTAGCAATACTGATGGATTATTGAGCAAATGCTGACCGAGTGAAGGCGGATGCTCCACAGACAGGATCCGTTTTTTGTGGGTTATTGTTCTGTTGGATCAAAGGAAGCACAAAATAATCAGAGATGTTCATACGCACTTACTGCTGACACGCTCTGTCACTCTGTTGGGGGGCTTTACTTGTATAAGCGTTTAATAGAACAGGTTCTGTGGACATCTATGTGGAATCAGCTGACAACAGTGTAAAAGGAGTGCGCTTCTTCTTGACACTAACATGGACCTGTAAGGCTATTTACATACTTGAGTTATTTGGTCAGTTTTGGACCCGTGACTGCCCAAATAAGTGAAGTGTGCATTGACTCTAACAGCAACACCTGTCATCTGCATGTCAAACTGACTGACCGTATTATTTCACTAACCCAGCGCACTCCCTATGTTACTACAAGGCACAGTGTTCTACACACATATAAAGGCTCTCTGCAGCCCGGAAATAGCGTTTTTGGCAAAATTCACCATGAATAAATTTGTATCGAAGCAAATTTTTTTGAAAAGTGTGTTACATATAGTGGCAATATTGTACTAGGAACTGTGTGTCTGATAGACCCGCTAATAATACTGGAAGCTGAATATCTATTTGTTTCTAATTGGACCCATAGGACTTTATCTCCTTTAAAGGTAATGTCTCCTTTAAGAATAGTTCACTATTAGTAGTACTTGTAAGCCGTTGGTTCGTTCTTAATATTAGATACACACATTTAAGTGTCTCTTGTTTCTATATTGTGTCCATTATACAATTACTTCTCCATTTTGCATCACTCAGCCATGTTAGTAAAAGTACTGTCCAAAAAGTGAGCAATGTTAGATGTTAGCTGCCAATTTGACCGTGGCGTCCCATGTGGAGATCAATACACTAGCTTCTGCCTCCTCCGCTCAGTAGCTAATACAGCTAATGTTACGTCTACTCCAGGCTGCGTTCTCCACTACGTCCGAAGTCAGTACCTGGCGTACCCCATGTCTCAATATGCCGGTACTCGACGTCCCATGTGTTTCAGTGCGACGGTCTCAAACTTCTCAAACCGCTTAGCGAGGTGGGGGATTGTGGGAGAAGGGTTGTATTGTCCGTGAAGAGCTTCACATTAATCGATGCCAAAGAGATGATTCTTTCATATTTCCATGGATTTTAGCAAGTGGGTCTCAGGGCTTGCAAGTGTGCCTGTAAACGCAAAACGCGTTTTGGCGTTTAGACCAACTCCTTCATCAGTGGCTACCTACACCTGACCACCCTGCCAACTTATATAGCCATCTTTTCAGGCGTAAAAAAAAAAAACTGGATTTCTTGCTTTCCTCACTTTTTTTTTTAACTTATCCAAGTTTTTCCAATCCATCTTGTATATATTATTTTATACTTTTTAAGATATCTTGGTTTTCTTCTCCTCTATTAGTATATTGTTATGCCAGCTCCAAAAAAGTGTTGCGTTTATTATGTGTTTTTAATGTGTTTTTTTGTGCACTGATGAGTTGTTGTTTTTTGTATACCATTGCTTATTGTGCTCAATTAAGGTTACTCATAACTAGTTTTGAATTATAAGTCTGCATAGCTACAAAAAACACAAAAATGTAAACAACATGTATAAAGATAGAAAATGTATAAACAACTATCTAGCTTACTATAATGTGGTTACTAATATACATTTGTATTTATTTATTTATCTTTCTTTATAAATTGTGCTCTTGTAGGATTTAAATTATATTTCTATTTTTGTTTTTAAATGCACATTCTCTTCTAGGTTTCTTTTCTTCCTGAACCTAGAGAAATATGGCAAACGGATGTGTAGGATGGAGACATAATTGTATAATGGACACAATATAGAAACAAGAGACACTTAAATGTATCACGTGTGTAGCAAATATTACAAACTAACCAACAGACTTAAAAGTACTACTAATAGTAAACTATTCTTAAAGGAGACATTACCTTTAAAGGAGATAGAAGTCCTATGGGTCCAATTAGAAACAAATTCTGTGATTACTCTTAATTGAATATCAGCATTTGCAAATGTGTCATCATGTATAATCCATATATAATTGTGGTATATATTGTGGCAACCTTCTGTAACTGTGTGGATGATTAGTCATTATTGACATCAACCTTAGATAGCTAATATATAATGTTTTAAACACTTAGGCTAGGTCTACACGACGACATTTGTCGCGCGACAAAAAGTCGCGCGACAGATAGGGCGCAACAGTTGTCGCGCGACATTTTGTTGCACCAATGTCGCGCGACAATTTTTATAATGGCAGTCTATGGTGTCGCACTGCAACATGCGACATGTTGCGACTGCGACGCGACAGTCGCAGAAAAATCCATCTTGAATGGATTTTCTGCGACTGTCGCGTCGCAGTCGCAGCATGTCGCATGTTGCAGTGCGACACCATAGACTGCCATTATAAAAATTGTCGCGCGACATTAGTGCAACAAAATGTCGCGCGACAAATGTCGTCGTGTAGACCTAGCCTAATAGTGGACCATAATAGATATTATTAGCGGGTCTATCAGACACACAACTCCTAGTACAATATTGCCACTATATGCAACACACTTTTTTTATTTTTTACTTTTTGTTTATCACTTTAACTTTTTTATCACTTATTATATTTTATTTTTAATTATGTTCTTGAACAGGTTTTATCTATTGTGAAGATAGATGTGAATATTTTTCTATTGCAAATGCAAAAAAAAATTTATAATATTAAATATTCATTTAATGGATCATTCTCTCTGGATGGTTCAAATGTAGAGTGCCTGTCTTAAATACACCATATTCAACAATCGCTTTGACAGGTTGAGTCAAATTGACAAGAGCACCATATACATAGCAACAAGAGGGTGAGCCCCTATATCCTTTTTATTTCTGTTATATCTTTAAGTGTATGGATCCCTCTAAACCTCCAGCGTGATAAATCAAGGTCCAGAATGCAATCTTACAGAAAGGGAATGGAATTTGGGGTGTCCACTATGAAACTATCCTGGACTAATTTGTGCCACAAACCTTTCCATATCTCAATCGAGACAGCAATTGCAGAAAGTGTTGTGCTCTTATGTTCCAGACCTCATGCACTGCCTATCAAAGGCGTATGCAGGGAAAGTAGACCTAAGGTATCAAGTTCTATAGCTACCCATACAAGTTTATAGTGGAGTTTTAGATTCCAAATTCTCTTATTTTACTACTTTACTACTTATGTTTCATTATAATGGAAGCAGCAATCCGGGGCCGCTTTCGATTAAAAAAATAAAAATAATCAGTTGCTTATGAGCTGTGGAGAAAATTAGCCAGAAAGGGTTATTGGAATGAGTCTAAAATGGTACAGTAGCTTTGGTAATAACAGCATTTTATTAGGCCTGCACCCTACCTATCTGAAAAATTAAATAGAAAGAAAGTGCCTGGATATCCATTTTAAGTGCATCTATACCATGTTATTACCAAATTATTATGCATTGGATTTACATGTCATAAAGATGTAATTTTTTGTTTTTCAATTAAACTCATGGGCGGTATAGTGTCTCAGGGCTGTTTGGATCACTGAAATCAATCTCAAACACCTGTGATAATTAGTTTGTCAGATGAGCCCAATTAAAGGAAAACAATTTAAGAAGGATGTTCCACATTATTAAGCAGGCCACAGGTTTCAAGCAATATTGGAAAGAAAAAGGATCTAGCTGCTGCTGAAAAGCATCAGATGCAGTGCCATGGACAAGGTATAAAAACATTAGATTCAGAGCACAGCTAGGTTTGTGCAGATTAAGGCATAATAAAGAAGGTTTCTGTCAGACAAATTCATCAGATTTAGGCCGAATGCACACGGCCGTGTTTCACGGCCGTGAGCGGTCCGTGGTAACACGGGCTGGATTCCTGCTTAGAGCAGGAGCGCACGGCATCATTGGTTGCTATGACGCTGTGTGCTTCCTGCTGCCGCCGCAGTACGGTAATGCACTGCTCTCAGCAGGAATCCAGCCCGTGTTACCACGGACCGCCCACGGCTGTGAAACACGGTCGTGTGCATTCGGCATAAGAGAGCAGCTGCTAAAAAGCCATTGTAAAGCAGCAAACAGATAATTGAAGTTGTTGGTGTCTCTGGAGTCCTTCAAACCTCAAGGTGTAGGATTACTCAGAGACTTGAAGTTGTGCAAAAGCCTACTATTTGGCCACCCCTAACCAGTGCTTACAAGCAGAAGCTGTTGCAGTGGGCCCAGACAGACAGGAAGACTAGTATTCAAATGGTCTTGCTTACTGATGAGTGCTGTGCAAGTCTGGATGCACCAGATGGATGGAGTAGTGGATGGTTTGTGGATGGCCACCATTTCCAAACAAGGCTACAACATCAGTAAGGAGTTGGTAGAGTCATGTTTTGGGCTGAAATCATAAAGAGAGAGCTGGTAGGCACCTTTTGGGTCCCTGAAGGTGTGAAAAGGACCGTGGCAAAATATATAGAGTTTCTGACCGACCACTTTCTTCCATGGTACAAAAAGAATCATGCCTTCCATAGCAAATTCATCTTCATGCATGACAATGTACCATCTCATCCTGCAAAGAATACCTGGCTGCTATGGGCATTACATTCTCAAGTTCAATGGATGCAAGAATGGTGAAGGTGTTGTCAAAGAAGGGGTCCTATGTTAACACATAACTTGGTCTGATTTCAGTAACTATGGGCTCTTAATGCTGTAATTTCAACAGATGTCAATTGTTAGTTCTTTGCAACCTATAAAATGTTTTGAAACTCTATTGTGCATAATAATTTGAAACAGTGCATTGTAAGTATTTTAACTCGTGAAAAAAAACATATGTTTAGTTTACCGGTAAACTGCTTTCCAGGAGTCCGGAATGACAGCACCCATGGAGGATGTCCTTACTGGTTTCTGTTGGGACAGGAAGAGAGACAGTTTAAAGGACCCCTCCCCACCCCCTTGCTCCAGTGTTTATAACTTACTACACCGGATAGGCTGCCACATCTTTATTTCAAGAACAAGTGTTACTTCACACTGTATACAGTAGCAGTACAAATATACAAACCAAAAAAGTGTCCCGGAGGGAACAGAAAATGGGGGGGTAGTATTGGGTGCTGTCATTCCGGACTCCTGGAAAGCAGTTTACCGGTAAACTAAACATATGTTTCCAGGACGTCCTCCATGACAGCACCCATGGAGAACTAACAACTTAGAACGCCATTTAGGGGGGGACCACTGCTTGTAGGACCTTACGGCCAAAAGCCAAGTCCTGATTGGCCATAGAGTCCAGTCTGTAGTGTCTGACGAAGGTAGTGGAGGAGGACCAGGTTGCCGCTCTGCAGATCTGGTCGATGGAAGCTCCAGCCTTCTCCGCCCAGGTTGCGGACATGGCTCTGGTGGAATGAGCCCTCAACGTTATGGGGCAGGATGAACTCTGCAGTCTATAACATTCCCTGATGGTCTCCTTGATCCAGCGGGCTAAAGAGGTTTTAGAGGCTTTGCTCCCCTTGTTCCTACCACCGAATTGGATGAGGAGGTTCGCTGACTTTCTCCAGGATTTTGTCCGCTTGATGTAGGCGAGGACCGTTCTTCTTACATCAAGACAGTGGAACCGCTCCTCCTGTATGTTTTTGGGGGAGGTACAAAACGAAGGGAGAATTATCTCCTGTTCTCTGTGAAACGTTGAGACAACTTTGGGAAGAAAGGAATGATCCAGCCTAAGAACTATCCTATCGTCTAGGACTTTCAAAAAGGGGTCCCTAACTGACAGGGCCTGAATTTCGCCTATCCTACGAGCAGTAGTGATGGCTATTAAAAACACCGCCTTGAGGGATAGAAGTTTGATGGGAATGTCCTCGATAGGTTCGAAGGGAGCATCACATAGGCTATTTAGAACTATATTTAGATCCCACTCAGGGACTGTTTGTCTCAGGGTGGGCCGTATTCTGGAGACTGCTCTGACAAATCTCTTGACCCACCTATGTTCTGCCAATGGTACATCTAAGCAGCAACTTAAGGCTGAGATCTGTACCTTGAGGGTACCTGGTCTTAGACCTATATCGAACCCTTTCTGGAGAAAATCTAGTATAATGCCTATGGATGGATTACTGGACCCTGGATGATTCTGAACTAGCCAAGATGAGAACTTCTTCCATATTTTGAGATATATGGCTGAAGTCACCGGTTTACGGCATTGCTGCAGTGTTGATATTACCTGATTGGAGAGACCCTTCTTCCTCAGGGTTTGCCTCTCAGGATCCAAGCAGTCAGTCTCAGCTTGTTGAGATTGGGATGCTCCAGAGGTCCCTGCGTTAACAGATCTTTCCTGTCTGGAAGGGGGTACGGGTCTTTGATCGACATTTCCCTCAAGATGGGATACCAAGCTCTCTTGGACCAGTCTGGTGCGACCAGGATCAGAGTGGTGGTACTGGTCCTCATCTTCTTTAGGACTGCCGGGATTAGGGGAAAAGGAGGAAAAGCGTAGGCCAGTTTCATGTCCCAATTCTGGGCTAAGGCGTCTACTGCCACTGGGTTTTCGCTGGGGTTTAGTGAGTAAAAACAGTCCAGTTGAGAATTCCCCCTGGATGCGAAGAGGTCTATTTCTGGATAACCCCATAGCTGGCAGACCTGTCTGAAGACCTGTTTGTTCAGATTCCATTCTCCCGCGTCTATCCTGTGACGGCTTAGGAAGTCGGCTCTCGAGTTCTGAGACCCTTTTAGATGGGTTGCTGAAATGGACCGAACCTCCCTTTCTGCCCATATGAAGATTTGATCTGCTAGATCCTGAAGGAGCGGGCATCTGGTACCGCCCTGTCTTTTTAGATAACATACCGTAGTAATGTTGTCGGATAGGATCCTGACATGTTGATCCTTGAGGAGATGTTTGGCTGCTGTCAGAGTCTTCAGCACTGCCTTCAGTTCCCGGTAGTTTGAGGATCTTATCCTGTCTTGAAGGACCCAGGAACCCTGGAAGAGATGTTGGTCCACGTGCCCCCCCCAGCCATTCAGACTCGCGTCCGTGGTGACGGTTATGGCTGGAGTCAAATTCCACGGGACTCCTTTCTCCAGATTCCCTGGTTCTGTCCACCAGGACAGGGATTTTATCACTTTTCCCGATATTTTCATCCTGGAGTTTAGAGAACGGTGGTCTCTGTTCCAGGCTGTCAAAACTGCATTCTGGAGGGTCCTGGAGTGGAATTGGGCCCATGGTACTATTGAGATGAAGGAGGTCATCAGACCCAGGATCTGCATGGCTTCCCTGATCGAGTGGGTTTTTCTCTTTTTGAACAACTCTATCTTTTGTCTCAGATTGGTCTGTTTTCTTTCTGGAAGAAATGAGTGTTGTATTCTTGTATCCAGGAGAGTGCCTAGGAATTCCTTTCTTGTGTCCGGTATCAAGTCGGATTTCGGGTAGTTCACGATCCACCCCAAGTCCTTGAATAGGGCTAAGGTTTGGTGGATGTCCCCCATCAATTTTTGAACCGAGTCTGCTATCAGCAAGAAGTCGTCCAGGTAGGGCAGGATTGTAATTGTATTCTGGCGAAGGAAGGCCATCATTTCGGATACTACCTTTGTGAATAGGCGGGGGGCAGAAGAGATACCGAACGGCAGGCACTGGAACTGGTAGTGAGAGGTCTCCTTTCCGTACCTGACCGCAAACCTTAAGTACTGATGGTGTTGGGGATGTATGGGGATGTGGTAATACGCATCCTTGAGGTCCAATGTGCAAAGGTGAGCACCTGGAGGGATCAGAGGAGTGGAGGATTTTATTGACTCCATCTTGAACCTGTAGTACGTCACCCACCTGTTCAGAAACTTTAAGTTGATTATTGTCCTCATTGACCCGTCTGGCTTCTTTACAAAGAAAAGTCTTGAGTAATGGCCTGTGAACTGCTGGGGAGGAGGAACCTGGGTGATAGCTCCCAGAGCCAGGAGGTCTTGAATATGTGACCTTAGTTGCTGTTGGAGGAGAGGAGATTCGAAATAGGTCACCTGGAACACTTGGGGAGGAGGAGTTCTGAAATCTATCCTGAAGCCGTCCCTGATGGAGTCCAGGATCCATTGATTGCAGGTAACTCTCTTCCATCTTTCCCAAAAGTGACGAAGTCTCCCTCCCACTGGTCTGGCGTCATGGTTTCCCTGTATTGGTGTTGGGGTTGAAGAGGAAACCCCTGCCTCTACCCTTGGGGTAGCTCCAGCGGCCCGATTTTCCTTTCCCTCTATAGGTCCTGGCCTGATTTTGGCCTGAGGGCCTCCGAAAGGGCTGGGTTTTTTTTGGCTTCTCCTCAGGGAACCCCTTCTTGTTATCAGCCGCATTCTGGAGAATAGAGTCCAGAACTGGGCCGAACATAAACGAGCCAGAGAACGGAATGGAGCAGAGTCTGTTCTTTGACGCTACGTCTCCAGACCAGGACTTGAGCCAGAGGGCCCGTCTAGCAGCGTTAGTCTGAGACTGGGACTTGGCTGCGAATCTAATGGTCTCCGCTGAGGCGTCCGCCAGGAAACTAGAGGCCATCTTTAGAAGCGGAAGAGACTCTAGGATTTCTTCCCTGGATGTTCTTGCCCTAAGGTGACTCTCCAGTTGATTAATCCACAAGATTAAGGCTCTGGAAACCGAAGTAGCTGCAATGTTGGTATTAATTGCGGTTGCCCCTGACTCCCAGGATTTTTTCAACAGGCCGTCTAGCTTCCTATCCATGGGGTCCCTTAGCTGTGACGAATCCTCAAAGGGTATTGAGGTTTTTTTCACGACCTTGGCCACCTGGATATCAACTTTGGGAACCTCGTCCCAGAGGTTAGTGTCCTTTGGGTCAAACCGTAGACGATTTTTAAAATCCCTGGGAATAAAGAGCTTCCTTTCGCCGTCAGCCCATTCCTCTGTGATGAGATCTTTAAGATTTTCATTTATTGGGAAGACTTTCTTTCTCCTGACTTTAAGGCCCCCAAACATTTCGTCCTCAACCGAACGAGTCTGATCCTCCTCCTCAATAGCCATGGTCTGTCTAATGGCGGTGAGCAGGGAATCTAAGTCCTCGGACGAAAAGAAGTATCTCCTCTGCTCATTCTGATGGAGGGACTCCATGTCGTCATTGTCTGAGACACATAACCCTACTTCCTCTGAGTCAGAGCCTGACTGGATCCTGGCTTTTTTGGAGGAGGGGGGGGAAGGAGGAGGGGGTGTTTGGCTAGAGGTTGCCGCCTGCACCTCCTCTCTTACAATATCCCTTAGATCTGAAAGCAGGGATGTGCGTTCGTCCCTCATAATTTTGGAGATGCATTCTGGGCATAGCTGCTTCTTATAGGACTCTAGCAGCTTTGTTTGGCAGGTCGGGCATTTCCTGCCCTTCTTTTTGGGATCCCCATGAGGCCCAGCTCCACAGATCAGCGTCATTACTTCCGACTTCCGGTCACGTGAGTGCGGCCAGGAACTGACGTCAGAGGAGGCAGGAGCCGAAGCCGAGCCCAGAGCTCCGATGGGGAGAAGCGGCAACAGCGTCCCCGATTCCGGCCGGCCAGAGAGCGAATCGGGGATTTAACCAGGGGACCGCTTCCCAGAGTGGTGCTGGTTCGGGGGCCTGCCGAGTCTGAAGAGGAGAGGTAGGAACCCCCCGACCAGACTCGCCCCCGTTCCCTACCTAACTTTCTAGGAGAGAGCTGTCTAACTCCTCCTATCCCTGTTGGGACAGGAAGAACACTGGAGCAAGGGGGTGGGGAGGGGTCCTTTAAACTGTCTCTCTTCCTGTCCCAACAGAAACCAGTAAGGACATCCTCCATGGGTGCTGTCATGGAGGACGTCCTGGAAAAATATTATTGGGAGGTCTGCTCAATAAAATTTGATTTATGCTCTTAACAGTCGAGTTGCAAATTATACTGACTATCATTTGCATCGACCATTTAGGAAAATCTGAGAAAATATAATTTGCATAATAATTTGGAATGTGGTGTTAGCATGGTGGGGAATTGTGTAGGAAGGCATTGGTGTATGGACGGGTTAACTTAATAGCTAGGTAAGAGTACTTTCACACTTGCGGCAGGACGGATCCGACAGGCTGTTCACCATGTCGGATCCGTCCTGCGGCTATTTCGCCGTGCCGCTGGACCGCCGCTCCATCCCCATTGACTATAATGGGGACGGGGCGGAGCTCCGGCGCAGCACGGCGGTGCACGGAGAAAGGGCGCTGGACTAATTACTGCATGTCAGGCTTTTTAGTTCGGTGGCTTTCTCCGTGCACCGCCGTGCTGCGCCGGAGCTCCGCCCCCGTCCCCATTATAGTCAATTGGGGACGGAGAGGCGGTCCGCGGGCACGGCGAAATAGCCGCAGGACGGATCAGACATGGTGAACAGCCTGTCGGATCCGTCCTGCCGCAAGTGTGAAAGTAGCCTAATTAATACAATCAGGTTGCCAGACCATTGAATACAAGAGTATTAATGTATAAGTAAAGAAGAAGGAACATTTACAGGGACAATCTGCAACTTACTAACATTGAGTCTATAGTATAATAGGACACAGCACTAAATTGGTGGATAAGATCAAAGAGAACCAATAGGCTTGTAAGGTCAGTACTGACAATTATGATGTAATCTACAAAGAGTCTTGTGTTCATGGGGTCCCACCTTAAAACCTGATATTTCAGAAGATGTTCAAATCAATTCTGCTAAGAATTCAACTGAGAGAATAAAAGAAAAAGGCGATAGTGGACAGCCCCATCTGATGCCATTTGTATGGGTGAATTAATCTGAAAGACTCTAGCGCAAAAGTTGGAATATAAATTGGAAGAAGCTGACAAAATTGTCCTCTGAAACCAACTACCCAGTATAGCGAAGACATATTGCCAGTGAACTCTATCAAATGCTTTTTCTGTGTCAAATAACCATAAACAGTCCCTGTACTAGTAATTTTATTTACCTATTTAATAATGATATCAGATGGTAGTTTGTGGTGAAAAGGGCTGATTTTCCAGGTTCGGGAATAGTTATAATCAATGCCAAAGGGGTTTCTTTCGGAAGACTGCCAGAGGATATGCCATTAGAAAAAAACAGCTATCAAGTGAGAGGATATAATATGGCTGAATTTTTTATAATAATCATTGGTAAACCCATCAGGCCCAGGAGCTTTATGCAAAGGTAATGTCATTACCTTAGTTGGAACCCCACAATGATATGGGATTGAGTGTAGCTGTAGTAAAGCTGGAAGCAGTTGGAGTATTACTGGTTTTGTCAATGAGTTTCTCCTTAAATGTAAACCGTGCCACAACATCTCTTGGCACCGAGTCAGGGAGACTGGCAGGCTTCAGGACTTGATGTGCCCTATCTATGCTGAGCTCGTATTCTGCAAAAGAAGGCAACATACTGTATCTTAAGTGAACCTTTGCTGGTAAGATTGTAGATCTGCATTTGGTATGGATTTTGTGATTCCCATAAACTTAATATTGCTATGATTGTTTTGATCCTCTGAGTCCACAATTTTTGCTTTCATCATAATGAGGGAGTCATCAATAGCATTATGTGAATCAATCAGTTTATTGTGAGTTGCAGCACAAGCCACCATTTTAGACTTCACATGTGGCACTCAATCCCCCAAATCATGTTCTGAGGTCTGCGGAGGCAGTAACAGTTTAGAGAAGTCCTTATGTATAGAGTTCTTGAGGGTCAGTGGCATATCTTTAAGAATAGCTTCTGAAGCTGGCTTATCCAATATTTAAAATACCGTAAGTCAGGTGTACAGGAGTGTTTGCTTATCTTCAAATTGGATTCTGGGTCTGAATCAGCATATGACTGTGTCTGTTTTAGAGGGCACAATGGGCTAGATAAAACAGCTAGGGATTGAGGAGCTGGAGGGCTCCATACTGCATTACAGTATGTCCTGACGAGAGAGAAGTGCTGGGCACAACTGCCAATCCGCTTACAGATGACAAGGAAAGTGAGTTCCAATCTCCTTTGAAAGAAAACTGGCTGACCTGTAAAGCTTTCCGTGGGTGAATATCGTCTCAGCTGCATCCCGCTGCTGACTCTCTGCAAATGCTGATGGGGACGGAGACAAACACGCTTGTGTGGAACTGTTCATCGATCTACCAGCGCCATCTTTAGTTTGATCCTCTACGACAAAAAATTGTTCCAGTGGCTTAGAACTGCTCAATGTTGGTGATTTTTTCTTTCTCTTAAGTTATTGGACCATTATACACCTAAGGGAGTGTGAAGTAATTGGTAGGGCAGCCGCTGTTTGGATGAGCGAGACCTAAAAAGCCGGACCACACACTTTGTGGCGATAGCCCGGCTCCCCTCACTAACTTTTTTAATAAAGATTAGACCAATTAAAAATATATATTTTAACCCAAAATACTGTATTTTTCACCCTATAAGACGCGCCGGCCTATAAGACGCACCTAGGTTTTTGAGGAGGAAAATAAGAAAAAAAACATTTTTAACCAAAAGGTGTGCTTTTGGTGGGTTTTGAATTAGTGGTGGTCTGTGCATGACACTATTATAGGGGATCTGTGGATGATACGCTGTCATGTGGGGGATCAGTGGATGGCACTGTTATGGGGGATCTGTGGATGGCAGTGTTATGGGGGATCTGTGGATGACACTGTTTATGGGAGATCTGTGGATGACGCACTGTCATGTGGGGGATCTGTGGATGGCACACTGTCATGTGGGGGATCTGTGGATGGCACTGTTATGTGGGGGATCTGTGGATGGCACTGTTATGGGGGATCTGTGGATGGCACTGTTATGGGGGATCTGTGGATGGCACTGTTATGGGGGATCTGTGGATGGTACTGTTTATGGGGGATCTGTGGATGGCACTGTTTATGGGAGATCTGTGGATGACGCACTGTCATGTGGGGGATCTGTGGATGGCACTGTTATGGGGGATCTGTGGATGGCACTGTTATGGGGGATCTGTGGATGGCAATGCTATGGGGATTTGTGGATGGCACTGTTATGGGGATCTGTGGATGGCACTGTTTGTGGGGGATACGTGGATGGCACTGTTATGGGGTGGGGGATCTGTGGATGGCCTTGTTATGGGGTGGGGGATCTGTGGATGGCATTGTTATGTGGTTGGGGATCTGTGGATGGCACTGCTATGGGGGGGGGGGATCTCTGTGGATGACACTGCTATATGTCATCCACAGATCCCCCTCATAACAGTGTCCCCCAATACACCGGCCCTCTGCTCACACCAGTATTTATAAACATTAATCCTTATCCTGTTAATAAGTTTAACTAAAGCTGCGCTCTCCCCTGTTTCCCTGTATCCGTACAGCACTTACGAACAAGATTCCATAGCAGGCAGAGCGGACGGCAGCAGTAACGTCACTCACTGACGTTGCGCGCCTGCTTCATTCATAAAGTGGGAGGAGCAGGCGCTCAACGTCAGCTCTGCCTGCTATGGAAGCTTGTTCGTAAGTGCTGTACGGATACAGGGGAACAGGGGAGAGCGCAGCGTTAGTTAAACTTAATAACAGGATAAGGATTAATGTTTATAAATACTGCGGTGAGCGGCGGCCCGATGTAAGAGTACAGTGACTGCACCGGGCTCGGCCCCTAGTTCCGGACTCCAGCCCCTCCTCTCTCCCGGCTCATACATCGCAGTCTGCGATGCAAAATGGAAGCATTCGCCCCATTAGACGCTTTTTTTTTGGGGGGGGGGGGGGGGAGTGCGTCTTATTGGGCGAAAAATACGTTAAGTAAAATGCAATAATTTTTAAAAATGCCCCCAAAAGTGTCCTTTAAGGTACGAACAGAACTGTTATTCAGAAGATTTTATACTGTCTACAGATTTGCCAGATTGATCTAATGATATAATGTACACTCGCTGAATCTATGTTGACTATCTTTACATTTTGTGATATATTATACTTGACATTAAGTCAGCGAGAACCTATTTACATCTGTTTGCTTTATTTATAGACATTGATGTTAAATCCAAGGTTTTTTTGTATGTTTTTTATAGAAACTGCTGGATTTGGTGTAACAATTTCTATTTAGAGCACAAGTGGGAAGATATTTTTAATTTCAGAAACAACACAAAAGGAATTCATCAACCCTAGGATGACGAAGGCTTGCATTCTGTCCTGTGACACTTCATGATGTGATTAATATGACACATTCAGTTATGGTTATTGTGAGCTGATAGAGAATGAACTAAAAATCTGTAAAGTTTTCTTTAAGAATTCAGGAAATTGTAAAAGGTCTGTCCCACCAGGCCAATCCCTATATATATATATATATATATATATATATATATAAATCACAGAAAAAATGCACCACACGGATATGCCACTGACTATACTGGCTAGTCATAAATGCAGATATTAAAAGCTGAGACTTTTGCCAATATATTCCTGTCAGGAAGATATCGGAGCCCCAAGCACCACGTCACGGTTCTCAGCATGGCAAGGGGTCCTACCACTACGCTACCTATGGTGTGAACAAGGTCTGAGGGTGATGTAATCCAGCTCACAGCCAGGCTTCCACACAACCGCCTAGCAGGACAACTAGTGCAATGTGAACAAAGCCAGACTGTAAGCCACACCCATATCAGACTATGTAATGGAGGCTACCAGGTGCAAAGAGTGTTTGAATGCCAGGTGAAGGCACATACACTACATATAAAACAAGACAAAAACACAGAAATATAGTGGCAAATCTGGGGGAGCTGCTCAACCCCTAACCCAATCCCTATATAACCTATTATGTTTGAACATCATAAAGGGGGAAGGTGTTCCTCTCCATCAAGCAGTGGCTTTCCCTCTACCATAAATGTATTTCATGGAAGGATATTGATTTATCCGAATGCCCACTGTGTAATACTGCATTTCACCTGCAATGGTCACTACTGGGAATATGATCAGCCATCTACAATATTAGGTCTTGCCATGATTGAGTGAATAATAAAGAGATTTTGGATTGTGTCTGTAGGAAATTTTGACTATTCATCCAGAAGAACCCTTATGAGGATGTTGAAAGAGAGGTCCTGGCTCCCAATTACCATTCTGGTTCACCCCAAATGTGGTCAAGGATTGTAATTTAACGTAATCAACTAAGTGCATCTTGCAAATTTGAATGACCCAGGCATCCATATGGGTCCATTTTACTTGCTGTAAGGGTGCTATAAGGACAGGTAGGTTAGGTACGGGGACAGTGTGCTCCTACCATCTGGGTGCATCTCTGGGCTGAGGAACATTTGAGGCACACCCTAGGGACATACTAAGGACCCATATAGTTTTGCCCCCTGTCCACCACCGGTAACATCTATCCCCTACATGGTCCACAGGAGCTCTTTTTCTGTGTTTGTCTATGTCTGTATTAGTCCCCGTGTGAGGGACCTTTTTTTTTTATAATATGAAATTAAAAGTTATGTTTTAGGTAGTTGGCTTCAGTGATAGTGTCTTCTTCTCCACAACTACCAATTGAGTATATTTTCGGACGATAATAATTCACCCCAAATGTGTTTGATGGGGTTAAGGTCAGGTTTCTGTGTGGCTATTTAAGTTCCTGCCAAACTCAGCCAAACCATGCCTTTATGGACTTTATTTTGTGCACTGAAAGCACAATCATGCTGGAATAGAAAATGACTCTCCCCAAACTGTTCACACAAAGTTGAAATCATACAGTTGTCCAAAATATCTTGGTATGCTAAAACAATAAGATATCCTTTTGCTGGAACTAAGGGACCTATACCAACCCCTGAAAAACAACCCAATAGCATTATTTCTTCTCCACCAAACTTTACAGTGGACAAAATGCAATCAGGCACGCAATGTTATCCTGGCTTTTGCCAAAATCAAGACTCATCCATCAGATATAGTGTGATTCGGTACTCCACAGAACACGCTTCCACTGCTCCAGAGTCCTGTGGCGTTGTGTTTTACATTACTGCATCCAATGCTTGGAATTGTGCTTTGTGATGTAAGGCTTAATAAGGTGGCTCACAGTACACAAGACACCAACTGCTAAACCAATGCTCCCAGTACTACAGGGCCCAGAAGTATATATATATATATATATATATATATTGTGGGGATTAGCTCTGATAGTTAGGACTAGCGGATGCAGTATAGAGGCAAAGTACACAGTTCTTGAATCAAACAGCGGTGTTAATTCACACCCTGTTAGCAGTTCACCCTCATCAAGTCCATAGGTGGCCTGTTCACCTTTAGGCCTCTTTCACACGGGCGTCAGTTTTTTTGCCCGGATAAGAGCCGGGTGCAATGTGGGAAAATGCGCGCAAATTTTTTCTGCGCAAGTGCAAAACATTGTCATGCGTTGCACTCGCGTGAGAAAAATCGCGCATGTTTGGTACCCAAACCCGAACTTCTTCATAGAAGTTCGGGCTTGTGATTGATGTTCTGAAGATTGTATTATTTTCCCTTATAACATGGTTATAAGGGAAAATAATAGCATTCTGAATACAGAATGCATAGTAAACCAGCGCTAGAGGGGTTAAAAAAAATAAAAAATAATTTAACTCACCTTAGTCCACTTGCTCGCGAAGCCCGGCATCTCCTTGTGTATCCTCTGCGCTGAAGTTGAACAGGACCTGGGGTGAGCTGCTCCATTAAATATCGGTTAAGGACCTTCGATGACGTCACTCCGGTCATCACATGGTACGTCACATGATCTTTTACCATGGTGATTCACCATGGTAAAAGACCATGTGATGACCGGAGTGACGTCATCGAAGGTCCTTAACCTGTATTTAATGGAGTAGCTCACCCCAGGTCCTGTTCAACTTCAGCGCAGAGGATACAGAAGGAGATGCCGGGCTTCACGAGCAAGTGGACTAAGGTGAGTTAAATTATTTTTTATTTTTTTTAACCCCTCTAGCGCTGGTTTACTATGCATTATGTATTCAGAATGCTATTATTTTCCCTTATAACCATGTTATAAGGGAAAATAATAATGATCGGGTCTCCATCCCGATCGTCTCCTAGCAACCGTGCGTGCAAATCGCACAGCATCCGTACTTGCTTGCGGATGCCGATTTTCACACACCCCATTCACTTCTATGGGGCCTGCGTCACGTCAGAATCGGACAATATAGAGCATGCTGCGATTTCAACTGAACGCACAAGTGATGCGTTAAAAACATCGCTCATGTGCACAGCCCCATAGAAATGAATGGGTCAGGATTTAGTGCGGGTGCCATACGTTCGCCGCACGGATCGCACCCGCACGGAAAACTCGCCCGTGTGAAAGGGGCCTTAGAGGGGCCTGAGTTCTCCAGTCCGGCCCAAACCTCAAATCCTGTCAGAGGGAGGTAAATCCACCACACCTGGTGCTGGCTGGTTTTTATGCCAGGCAAAACCCGGCCTGGAACATGAGGAGCAGTCACCCACCCAGCACTTTGACTACTCCCAGTAAGAGCCATCCCGGATCAACTATGACAGCCATGCTAAATCCCAAGGTGTCAATTAGCAATAGCTGCTGCTGACACATAAAATACCGGCTCTTACTTCACAGAGTGAAACATACCTTCCATCTACGATGATTCCAGGTACCTTCTTATAGTGTATATATATATATATATATATATATATATATATATATATATATATATATATATATATTGCACTTAAGGTGAAAATGTATCAAATGAAATTTAATAAACCAGTGAAAAACAAATAATATTAAATATAAATATTGCAAGAAGACAGCGTCTTACATTTTATATTTCGTTTTAAAATGAGCATTTGTAGGCATATTCAAATTACCAGACAAAAATGTCCTTCCCCAATATATAGAGAAATAAAATAATTCAGCAGTTTACTATTGTATATAAATCATGTCTGTTAGGCCTTATGCACACGACCGTGCCGTTTTTTGCGGTCCGCAAACCGTGGATCTGCAAAAAACGGAAGGCGCCCGTGTTGCCTTCCGCAGTTTGGCGCCGGCAATATAAATGCCTATTCTTGTCCGCAAATCGCGGACAAGAATAGGACATGTTATTTTTTTTTTTGCAGGGCCGCGATAAGGAGCCACGGATGCGGACAGCACACGGAGTCCTGTCTGCATCTTTTGCAGCTCCATTGAAATGAATGGACGGCGGCTCGGGTGCGGACCCAAACAACGGCTGTGTGCATGAGGCCTTATTATTGGACTAATATTTAGAGTGTCAGACTAGCTGGCCCCAAAGTAAAACTCGAATCAAATAATAACAGTTTAGTTACTCACTGTCCCTTCATAGGCTAGCGCCGACTGCTTGTTGCCCACCTCTAAAGCATTCTGATATGAGAACGGCGCCTGTGCGGCAATCCAGCTGTGTAGAGAAACAGTGCGCCTGTGCAGGCTCTTTGATGTTTACAGGTAATATAACGCTGCCATTCACTGGGCTCTGTGGTGCCATAATACACACGAAGGCTTAAAGATGTGTCCAACGTGCTCACTGCGCTCCACAGTCCTGCCGCTGAGACATAAATTCACTGTGCAGACACCATCAGTCTTGCTACAAAAGTCAATCCATCACTTTACATTTTTGTCTTACACATACAAAAATGTATACATTAAACGGATGCCTATGACAGATGCCATGCTTTTTTTTTTTTTACTGGACTCTGCAGGATGGAAAGTTGTGGTGCATTACACTTTTGTATCCTTTTTCCCCCCAAATGTTTATGTTAGGCTACTTTCACACTAGCGTTGTTTTAATCCGGCGTTCAATTCCGACACTGGAACTGCCCGCCGGATCCGGAAAAACGTGTGAAAACGGATTACATTTGAATCCTGATCAGGCTTTCGATCACAATGGAAAAATGCATTGGAAAAAACGGATCCGCCATTTATGGACTTTAACTTTTTTTTCACATTTTTCGGGTTTAACATGCAAAAGCCGGATCCGTTTTGACTGAACACACGGGGCCGGATCCGGCGTTAATGCAAGTCAATGGGAAAAAAGCCTGATCAGGCGTTCAGTCAAAGTGTTCAGGCTTTTTGGCCGGAGGTAAAAATACTGCATGCTACGTTTTTCTGAAAAGCCTGATCAGTCAAAAAGACTGAACTGAAGACGTCCTGATGCATCCTGAAGGACTGACTCTCCATTCAGAATGCATTAGGATAAAACTGATCAGTTCTTTTCCGGATTTGAGCCCCTAGGACGGAACTCAGCGCCGGAAAAGAAAAACGCTAGTGTGAAAGTAGCCTTAAATGTAGAACAAAAATGTGAAGTGAACCTAGCCTTAATGTTAGAGGAGGTCTGTGCACTTATTGAGTCAGTAGAGTGTTGTCGACTTTTATACGCCATAGAACTCGCCAACCCCGCTCTGTAACTTTACATGGTCTCCACTTTATGGCTGAGGTGTTGTGGTTCCTAAACACTTCCAAATTGTATTATTATGACCCGCAGCTGATCGCGATTTCATACACTGACTTGTAGCAATGGTGGCATCCAATTACAGTACCACACTAGAATTCAGTGAGCTCTATAGATTGAGCCATTCTTCGGCCTCATGCACACGACTGTTGTGTGCATCCGTGTCCGTTGTTCCATTTTCCGTGATTTTCTGGTGACCCATTGACTTTCAATGGGTCCGTTGAAAACTCGGAAAATGCACCGTTTGTCATCCGCGTCCGTGATCCGTGTTTCCTATCCGTCAAAAAAATAGGACCTGTTCTATTTTTTTGACGGACAACGGTTCACAGACCCATTCAAGTCAATGGGTCCGTTAAAAAACATGGAGGCACACAAGATTGCCATCCGCGTACGTGATCCGTGTCCGTAGACTACTTTAGCACAGACGGATCCGCAGATCCGTCTGCATACAGCTTTTTCAGCTGTATCCGACAGTATATTCTAACACAGAAGCGTTCCCATAGTGATGGGGACGCTTCAAGTTAGAATATACTAAGAACTGTGTACATGACTGCCCCCTGCTGAGGGGTTAATTATGCGTATAATAGCCCCCTGTAAGAGATCAGGTGCTGCCAGGCAGCAGGGGGCAGACCCCCCTCCCTCCCCAGTTTTTAATTCATTGGTGGCCAGTGCGGCCCCCCTCCCTTCCCTGTATTAAATTCATTGGTGGCCAGTGTGGCCCCCCTCCCTCCCCTGTATTATATTCATTGGTGGCCAGTGCGGCCCCCCCCCTCCCCTGTATTAAATTCATTGGTGGCCAGTGCGGCCCCCCCTCCCCTGTATTAAATTAATTGGTGGCCAGTAAGGCCCCCCCCCCTCCCCTGTATTAAATTCATTGGTGGCCTGTGCGGCCCCCCCTCGGCCCCCCTCCCCTGTATTAAATACATTGGTGGCCAGTGCAGCCCCCCCTCCCCTGTATTAAATTCATTGGTGGCCAGTGCGGACCCTCCCGGCTCCCCCTCCCTCCCTCCCCTGTATAAAATTCATTGGTGCCCCCCCCCCATCATTGGTGGCAGCAGAGAGTTACGATCGGAGTCCCAGTTTAATCTGGGGCTCCGATCGGTAATCATGGCAACCAGGATGCTACTAGAGTCCTGGCTGCCATGATTATTTAGGTAAGTATAATGCTTCTAAAGACCTAAGTGACAGGTCTGTGCTATAAGCAATGCGCTGCACAGACCTTTCACTTACCAGTAGGAGGAGCGTCCGGCCGGTCACAGACATCGCAGGTAAGTATAATGCTTCTAAAATTGCTAAGTAATCATGGCAGCCAGGACTGCAGTAGCGCCCTGGTTGCCATGGTTACCGATGGGAGCCCCAGCGATTAAACTGGGACTCCGATCGGAACTCTCCGCTACCAACAATGATCGGGGGGGGGGGGGGGGGGGAGAGGGGAGGCCGCACTGGCCACTAATGAATTTAATACAGGGGAGGGAGGGGGGACCGCACTGGCCACCAATGAATTTAATACAGGGGAGGGGGGCCGGGGGGGCCGCACTGGCCACCAATGCATTTAATACAGGGGAGGGGGGGGCCGCACTGGCCACCAATGAATTGAATACAGGGGAGGGAGGGAGGGGGGCCGCACTGGCCACCAATGAATTTAATACAGGGGAGGGAGGGGGCCGCACACTGGCCACCAATGAATTTAATACAGGTGAGGGAGGGGGGCCGCTCTGGCCACCAATGAATTAAAAACTCGGAAGACACACAGAAATCACGGAAGACACACAGACGAAAAAACGGACACAGATCACGGAACAACGGAACCCCGTTTTGCGGACCGTGAAAAAATACTGTCGTGTTCATGAGGCCTTCCACAAATGTTAATAAAGGCCGACTGCATGGCTAGGTGCTGGATTTTATACACCTGTAGCAATGGAACTGATTGAAAGACCAGAATTGAATAATTAAGAGGAGTGTCCCAATACTTTGTATAGTGTATATGTACTCTGCTGAACACGCCGGTGTATAACAATCAGTCATTGATATAGGCAGCAATTATTAACATACACATTTTCTCTGTTCTAAATAAATGTCAATTACAAGAGATAACATCCCCCACACATAGTGGTCTTTCCCAAATTAGACTTAGCAATCTGTTAAAATTTAATTGGTGACATAACAGTTCTCAAAATATCCATGAGAGCTGGGGGATGTTCCGACTTGTCATCTGTTGGTAAACCTCTGCAGTCTACGAAAGTGTCATGAGCTGACATTTATAGTGAATATTGTGTGTCACGGTATTTGAAGAAGGGTTTTATAGTTTCCCTATTATATTGTTATGTTATTCACGGTGTACCCACACTGCAGTATTATGTTGTGCTAATTTCCATTCAGGGGCTTAAACTCTTCCTATATCCCTTCCTCATTATCCTATTCTGTCTACTATTGGGGGTACTGTGGTAGCAGTAGCTCTCAGACCCTGGCAGCTAAGCGAGCTCCTCTGACATATAAAACCACCAGTATTATAAATGGCATGGGGTAGAGAGGTGTCTGTTACAGATCTTGCAATTGTGCCAAAGAGCTTAATTTACAGCACTGTCTGTCTTATATTGCAATCAAAAATGTGAGAAATATGTAAAAAAATGATATGTGCCCCTTCTCTCTCTGGCTGAAAAGGGATTTTAACAGGAGTGCCCCACAGTAAGCCTACGGTGACAAGGATACAGGTACCAACAATGCACCCTTTTACTAAGTTACCTGTACACAATATTATTTGGATAATGATATCAACCGTCCTTTTACCCAAGGGGTGACAGCACCCTCTGATAAAACTGTACATGCACATATTTATTTATTCATCTATTTATTTTTTTACTTATTTATTCTGTAAATTCCTGTCTCATCCAGTCCAAATAATTATATCTTTTAAATTATGTATATTAACCCGTTATTACGTACACATACACTACGTGCAGAATTATTAGGCAAATGAGTATTTTGACCACATCATCCTCTTTATGCATGTTGTCTTACTCCAAGCTGTATAGGCTCGAAAGCCTACTACCAATTAAGCATATTAGGTGATGTGCATCTCTGTAATGAGAAGGGGTGTGGTCTAATGACATCAACACCCTATATCAGGTGTGCATAATTATTAGGCAACTTCCTTTCCTTTGGCAAAATGGGTCAAAAGAAGGACTTGACAGGCTCAGAAAAGTCAAAAATAGTGAGATATCTTGCAGAGGGATGCAGCACTCTTAAAATTGCAAAGCTTCTGATGTGTGATCATCGAACAATCAAGCGTTTCATTCAAAATAGTCAACAGGGTCGCAAGAAGCATGTGGAAAAACCAAGGCGCAAAATAACTGCCCATGAACTGAGAAAAGTCAAGCGTGCAGCTGCCAAGATGCCACTTGCCACCAGTTTGGCCATATTTCAGAGCTGCAACATCACTGGAGTGCCCAAAAGCACAAGGTGTGCAATACTCAGAGACATGGCCAAGGTAAGAAAGGCTGAAAGACGACCACCACTGAACAAGACACACAAGCTAAAAAGTCAATACTGGGCCAAGAAATATCTCAAGAATGATTTTTCTAAGGTTTTATGGACTGATGAAATGAGAGTGAGTCTTGATGGGCCAGATGGCTGGATTGGTAAAGGGCAGAGAGCTCCAGTCCGACTCAGTCGCCAGCAAGGTGGAGGTGGAGTACTGGTTTGGGCTGGTATCATCAAAGATGAGCTTGTGGGGCCTTTTTGGGTTGAGGATGGAGTCAAGCTCAACTCCCAGTCCTACTGCCAGTTTCTGGAAGACACCTTCTTCAAGCAGTGGTACAGGAAGAAGTCTGCAAGGTAAGAAAAACATGATTTTCATGCAGGACAATGCTCCATCACACGCGTCCAAGTACTCCACAACGTGGCTGGCAAGAAAGGGTATAAAAGAAGAAAATCTAATGACATGGCCTCCTTGTTCACCTGATCTGAACCCCATTGAGAACCTGTGGTCCATCATCAAATGTGAGATTTACAAGGAGGGAAAACAGTACACCTCTCTGAACAGTGTCTGGGAGGCTGTGGTTGCTGCTGCACGCAATGTTGATGGTGAACAGATCAAAACACTGACAGAATCCATGGATGGCAGGCTTTTGAGTGTCCTTGCAAAGAAAGGTGGCTATATTGGTCACTGATTTGTTTTTGTTTTGTTTTTGAATGTCAGAAATGTATATTTGTGAATGTTGAGATGTTATATTGGTTTCACTGGTAAAAATAAATAATTGAAATGGGTATATATTTGTTTTTTGTTAAGTTGCCTAATAATTATGCACAGTAATAGTCACCTGCACACACAGATATCCCCCTAAAATAGCTAAAACTAAAAACAAACTAAAAACTACTTCCAAAATTATTCAGCTTTGATATTAATGAGTTTTTTGGGTTCATTGAGAACATGGTTGTTGTTCAATAATAAAATTAATCCTCAAAAATACAACTTGCCTAATAATTCTGCACTCCCTGTATACTATAATTTCTCATAACCAACACACCTCCAAAAGATAGCATTTTTATTTGTTATACATACAGATCTTTTACATTATTATAGATATATTTTCTATATTTTTTGTTTTAACCTAAATCTTTTATCCATGGATCCATTTATATGTATATACATTATTGTATCAACCTTTGTGTGTTTTTTTAGACTTGATAAAGGGGTCCTGTCTACCACGAAACACGTCGTCTTTACTAAACAAAAAATAAAAAATACTTTGTATCCACAATTGAGTTGTGAATTGCGCCTTGTGTCCATCTGCTCACCGCACAAACCCAGTGCAGACGAGCTCCCCTTCATATATCACAATATGCACCAAAGTGGCGGCTTGGCTCCCGCCCATGGTCAACTTGGATAATATTCGGCTGCACCAACCCAGATTACCCCAACTCTTTTATCTCTACCAGAGCTGCACTACACACAGTGCAACTAAACCAAGGTGAGTAGCAATCACTCACCCTGGTTAGGAGTAAGTAACAATATCTTGTTCACCACTACCTATGAGCGCCTTCTCCCCTTTCTTTTTAGCCATTTAATCTCTGGCTGCAAGGCAGGGATTCACATCCTTTTCTGGTGTGAGGACCACAATGTCACACTGAACTGATTCCAAGGACTGCAATAACACTTCAAGGGGTACCACCATCTGAGACATTTATGGCATATCGAAAGTATATGCCATATTATCTGAAAGGTGTGGGTTCCACTTTTACCTATTGGGTAAATATGAGGTCTCTTCCCCCCCTGTGTTCATAGTTCAGAAAGGAAAATACATGAATGTGGCTCTCTCCATTGTTTCTAAACTACAAGGAAGCTATAATGAAGATAACCACATGAATGCATGACCACCTCTCTGTCCCATCTACTCATTTATGTGGTACCACATACACAAGGGGTCAGGAGACTCCCTTTCTGACAATATGTAGGTAATCCAGAGATGAAAGGACAGTGACAACTGGCTGCATCAGTAGCTTTTTCCCTAGGAGACCAAGAATGCATAGGCACACCCCCTTGTTAAGCCTCACCCACCAGCCAAAATTGGAAGGTATCAGGAGAAAATGAAATAGTCTTTTCTAAAGAAAATGTTTACAAGACTAATTGGTTCAGAAGCTGCCGAACACGCTGCAGACTTACAAACACTGTGAATACGTTTTTGTTCTGGGGGCGGAGCCAACTGCTGCCAGAGCAGGATGCACTATCATGAGCTCTCCACACAGCTCGATCTTTCACCAAGATAAAGCGGCTAATCTTGGCTCAAAATCGGACATCTGTCCTGATCATTCATCGGCACGAGCTGCAGATCATTTTGAGAGCTCTCATGTCCATACCAGACACCATTCCATAAAGCAGCCTATTCACGCAACAAGCTGCGGCCTCGATTGGACAGAGGAAGTGGTGACACCATCAACCACACTGCTCAGATGACCCAAATGAGGTACACACACCGGGAACAGGTAACGACACCTTCTGCTCAACGATATATCAAAGCACCTCAGCCTAGGACCCTGAAACTGAGTTTCGCCATGCCTAAACAAGCGCCCTTGAAGGATTCACAAACCCAGACCTTGCACGCCACTTGGTCACCTCACCACTACAAAGGCTGTTGGTCCTCGTGCTGGTAAGAACTTTCTTCTTTCTTGTGCACCCCTTGAGCTTAGAAGAGCCCTTCCCCTTTCATTAAATACAAGCACTCAACAGGCTTTGCCAGAATTTTTCACCGGATTGGAATTTATGGTTTCCAATCCCCCATTAATTGTATATGCTCATATACCTTAAAGGGCCACTGACCCAATTTATGACTCCCTGGAGGTTGGCACTGTAATCCAATCTTTAGGTGTTGTGACGGGATTAGCTCACGGGACCGCCGTCTCCTGGGATAGATGGGCGCTATAGGCACATAAAACACAGTCCAGTCCAAGAAAGTATGGTGCAACTGGCCTCAGCCAGTTTTATTGACTTTTGCAGAGAAATAAATATTAAACAAAACAGTTCAAAACAAATGAAATACCTGGCCGTCTGGCCACTACGTCTAAACAGGCAGTAGTCCCTAACTACATGAAACTGAGCCTTGTGCCCAGCTCCATCAACAAAACACACTGTTTTTTCACTCACACAGCAGGGTTCTTCCCAGGAGCAGAGAGAGCAGCTAGTGAGCTGTTTGCCCTTTTATAGCACACTTCAGGTTCCAAGGTGATTAGCCACAGTTACCCTGAATACCTGGAGTGGCTAATTGGAGCAGGGACCCACCCATCTCTCCCTGCTCCAAGCAGCCAGGCCCTTCTAACCAGGTTTTTTAACAAAACCCTTGCAAAGAGAAAACCTAGTTTTCCTTGCTGTCAATTCCCTGGCTTCTATTTTAGAACGTATACAAGAGGAACCTAGGTGAAATGTAGACTTTCCCCCTGGTCCTGTCACATATCCTTTCACGCCTGTTTCGACCTTGGGGTAGGAACACAATGTGCCCTTAAAAAAGTACACCCTGGACAGGGCATAGGTGTTTCAAAGCTGACGCCCGGGCCTATGTTCAACTGTAAAACTATAATCTTGAAGAGACATGAACCATCGGGTAACTTGCCTGTTTTTTCTCACGGTTTTGGCACATCCATTTAAGGGGGGCATGGTCAGTTACCAGTTTGAATGTTCTCCCTACCAAATAATACCTGAGAGCTTCTACGGCCCACTTAATTGCCAAACACTCCTTTTCTACAATGGAGTATTTCTTTTCATGTTCATTTAACTTTTTACTCAGGTACACTACTGGAGGCTCTTCCCCAGCCCTTACTTGCGACAACACAGCCCCTATACCAACATCCGAGGCATCTGTTT
Source organism: Bufo gargarizans (assembly GCF_014858855.1). Taxonomy (NCBI): domain Eukaryota; kingdom Metazoa; phylum Chordata; class Amphibia; order Anura; family Bufonidae; genus Bufo; species Bufo gargarizans. The sequence continues at coordinate 635,731,965 of NC_058081.1, forward strand.
GCACAATGAACTCCTTTTTAAAATCTGGTGTGACTAACACTGGGTGGGCACATAGAGCCTGCTTCAGGTTCTGAAAGGCTTGTTCCGCCTCCGTGGTCCATTTGACCATGGTTGAATCCTTCCCTTTTGTAAGGTCTGTTAAAGGGCTCGCAATGCTGGCAAAATTTTCAATAAAACGCCTATAATAACCAGTTAAACCTAGGAACGCTCTGACTTGTTTTTTGTTCAAAGGCCTTGGCCAGCTCTGGATGGCTTCCACTTTGTTTATTTGAGGTTTTATAACTCCTCGCCCAATCGTGTACCCCAAGTACTTTGCCTCTTCTTGCCCAATGGCACATTTTTTGGGATTCGCTGTCAAACCCACTTCCCTAATAGAATTCAGGACGGCTTCTACCCTGGGTAGATGACTTTCCCAATTCATGCTATGGATTATCACATCGTCTAAATAGGCAGCTGCGTATCTACGATGTGGTCTTAAAATTTTGTCCATCATCCTCTGGAATGTGGCCGGGGCCCCATGCAAACCAAAGGGAAGGACTACATACTGAAAATGGCCATCAGGGACACTAAAAGCTGTTTTTTCTTTGGCCCCTTCAGTTAACGGTACTTGCCAGTAACCTTTTGTAAGATCTAAAGTGGTAAAGAACCTAGCATTACCAAGCCTATCAATCAGCTCATCCACTCGAGGCATTGGGTAAGCATCAAACTTTGAGACAGTGTTCAGTTTCCTGAAGTCATTACAGAAACGAATGGTGCCATCAGGTTTGGGAACCAAGACTATAGGACTAGACCAGTCACTATGGGACTCCTCTATAACCCCTAACTGAAGCATTGTTTGGACTTCTTGGGAGACAGCTTTACGTCTAGCCTCAGGTATTCTATAAGGCTTTTGGTTGACTCTGACCCCTGGTTCGGTTACAATATCATGTTTAATTATATCTGTTCGACCAGGTAGCTCAGAAAAGACATCTTTATTTTTCTGTACAAACTCCTTTGCCTCTTGGGTTTGAGATCCCGACAGTGTCTGCAATTTTTACCTCTGGTATCTCAATGCCACATCCCGTTTTCCCACTGCTGTAAGCTGCTAACACCTCTCGGTCCTTCCAGGGTTTGATTAGGTTCACATGATAAATTTGGTAGGGCTTACGTCTACCTGGTTGGTGAACCCGGTAATTCACCTCTCCGACCTTCTCAACTATTTCATAAGGTCCTTGCCATTTGGCCAAAAATGTACTTTCTACTGTGGGGACAAGGATTAATACCCTATCCCCAGGGTTGAAGTTTCTTACTTTAGCTGACCTGTTGTAAACCCGGGACTGACTCTCCTGGGCCTGCAGCAAGTGTTCTTTTACAATGGGCATTACTTTTTCAATCCTTTCCTGCATTTGGGACAAGTGTTCAATCACACTTTTGTAGGGTGTAGCCTCACTCTCCCAGGTCTCTTTGGCAATATCCAAAAGACCCCGAGGGTGCCGACCATACACTAGCTCGAAGGGAGAAAATCCGGTAGATGCTTGAGGCACCTCCCGTACAGAAAACATAAGATATGGTAAAAGACAATCCCAGTCTTTCCCATCCTGTGCCACTACTTTTCTGAGCATCCCTTTTAAGGTTTTGTTGAATCTTTCGACTAGTCCATCCGTTTGGGGGTGATAAACTGAGGTACGCAAGTGAGTTATTTTCAACAGTTTACACAACTCTTTTGTAACCTTTGACATAAAGGGCGTCCCCTGGTCAGTGAGTTCTTCTTTAGGTATGCCCACTCTAGTAAACATCTGGAACAACTCCTTGGCTATCACTTTTGCAGAGGTTTTCCTTAGAGGTATTGCTTCAGGATAGCGGGTAGCATAATCAAGGACAACCAAAATGTATTGGTGACCTCTGGCAGACTTAACAAGAGGTCCCACCAAATCCATTGCAATCCTCTCAAAGGGAGTTTCAATAATCGGGAGTGGCACTAACGGACTCCTAAAGTTCGCTACCGGGTTGTGTAATTGACACTCTGGGCATGAATCACAGTATTCTTTTATCTCTTTATGTATCCCGGGCCAATAAAACCTCTGCAAAATCCGGTCTTTGTTTTTTTCATAAGCCAAGTGCCCTCCTAGCACATGTGAATGGGCTAGATCCATCACCTTTTGGCGATGCGATTTTGGGACCACAAGTTGCTCCACAACTTGTCCATTTTGCTCATCAACTCTATATGAGTTCATTCTCTATAGAAAAATGGGGAAATATTTTCTCTACCCCAGTTTCTTGAGGCACCCCATTGACTACTTTCACACTTTGCCATGCGTGGGTTAATGTAGGGTCCCTGAGTTGAGCTGTCCCAAAGTTATCATTGGAGACTGGCAAGTCAGGGAGACCAATTTCCGGAACATCATCAGTATCACCTGCAAGCACTGCTAAGGGAAAGTTCTCGGTTTCACTGTGGGTCACCCCTACTGTTTGCACATTTTCAGGTTCAGCCAGGGGAATGGGATCTACAGCAGACCCACTTAAACACTTATCAAGCATATTCCACATTTGCCAAAACAGAGGAAAATCACACCCCACAATGACAGTATGCAATAGACTATTTACAACCCCCACTTCATGGGTTACTTTCCCGCACAGGGTTTCAAAAGAGACTATAGCAGTGGGGTACTCTTTTGTATCCCCATGTATGCAGATAACCCCCATCTGTCTCTTTTGCAGCTTCCTAGTGTCCACCAGGCTACCATGCACAAGAGTCACTAGACTACCAGAGTCCAACAGAGCTTGAACTGAATGTCCTTCAATCACCAAGCTGCAAGTTTGTCGCTCCATATCTGGGGTCGGCAAGGCAGAGTAGGCAGGTCCCGCAAACAATGACCTCCTCCTGCCCACTGTCACACTCCATAGGCTCATCAGCCAAAGGACAGTTGGCAGCCACGTGGCCCAGTCCTTGACATCGCCAGCAAACAATGTTTTTGACCGCCCAAGGCTGTCTAGGGCTAACTGGCTTAAGAGGTCTGGCTAATAGATCAGTCTCAGTTCCTACTTTACGGCCCTCCCTCGCCCCCTTTAGATTAGGAACAGTCTTACCGCGATCAGTAGACTTCTGGCTCCCTGGGGCCGGCCAAGTAGGAGAGAGGTCTTGGAGATACTCCTCGGTGTTCAGATACCGCTCCACTAGGGCGACGAGCTGATCCACATCCCTGGGGTCCGCTTGTCCCACACAGCGCTGTATCCGAACTGGTAGACCACGAAAAAACCGGTCCAGGACCACTCTTTCCACCACCTGAGTGGCTGTAGATACCTCTGGCTGTAGCCATTTTTTAGCCAGGTGAAAAAGATCATACATTTGCGACCTCGCTGGTTTATCCAATTGGAAAGTCCAGTTGTGCACACGCTGGGCTCTGACCGCAGATGTTACACCTAAGCGAGCGAGAATTTCTGCTTTCAGTTTTGGGTACTGTCTGGCATCCTGCTCACTCAAATCATAGTAGGCTTTCTGTGGCTCCCCACTCAGAAATGGAGCAAGGGTGTCTACCCACTGTTCGGCTGGGAGTTTCTCTCTTTCAGCGGCTCTTTCAAAAATGGTGAGGTAGGTCTCCACATCATCCCCTGCTACCATTTTTTGAAGGGAAGCTTGCACTCTCCTCCCCACAGAGATGGATTCCACCTGGACATGCGGCCTTTCAGCCAGCACCGCTATCTGCTCCACCAGACTTTTATTAAGCGATTGCTGTTCTCTGAAACCAGCTTGCGTAGTCTCCATGAACAACCGATTGGTTTCCTGCTGGTTAGCATTCGCCTTTTGGAGCTGTATGTTAGCCTGGATCAGCTGTTTCAGCACTTCCTCCATATCTGCACTGTTTGTTTTTTTCAGAACAGCAGACTTAACCCAGGACATAAAACTTGCTGGATTTTTTGTGCCAGCGCAGCCTCCACCATATGTGACGGGATTAGCTCACGGGACCGCCGTCTCCTGGGATAGACGGGCGCTATAGGCACATAAAACACAGTCCAGTCCAAGCAAGTATGGTGCAACTGGCCTCAGCCAGTTTTATTGACTTTTGCAGAGAAATAAATATTAAACAAAACAGTTCAAAACAAATGAAATACCTGGCTGTCTGGCCACTACGTCTAAACAGGCAGTAGTCCCTAACTATATGAAACTGAGCCTTGTGCCCAGCTCCATCAACAAAACACACAGTTGTTTTTCACTCACCCAGCAGGGTTCTTCCCAGGAGCAGAGAGAGCAGCTAGTGAGCTGTTTGCCCTTTTATAGCACACTCAGGTTCCAAGGTGATTAGCCACAGTTACCCTGAATACCTGGAGTGGCTAATTGGAGCAGGGACCCACCCATCTCTCCCTGCTCCAAGCAGCCAGGTCCTTCTAACCAGGTTTTTAACAAAACCCTTGCAAAGAGAAAACCTAGTTTTCCTTGCTGTCAATTCCCTGGCTGCTTTTTAGAACGTATAGGACAGGAACGTAGGTGAAATGTAGACTCCTTCTACCACTTTCCCCCTGGTCCTGTCACAGTGTAATGTGATCTCTCATCTGCATCTTCCAACTGCCATATATTTAGCAAGTCTGTCCTTATGGTGAAATACGGTGGCTCTAAAGTTACAGGAGCAACCGATAAGGCCACTGGGTAAAGGAAGACATGGATAAATTCATGAAGAGAAACGTCTTTACCCTTCAAAAACCCTCCTCGATTGCAAGATCACATTCACCACCAAAAATAACAGGGATCTCTTCTAGAGAAGACTCTGCAGATGAAGTCGCTAGTGACTCAGAGAGCATGACAAACTCAGAACTACCTCTGTCGAGATAATTTTTACTAAAAGCCCCAGATAAAGCTCTCACAAAAGCCCCACAACCACTATCTGAGGACTTAAATGATATCAAACAAGCTCCTGGGCCAGAGGGTTGAGGCACTAGAGAATGCACAATTTACAATTAGGTAACACTCAGAAGCCACAGTGGAACACTTCCATAAATGTCAATCATATCTCAATTCTCTGTTTGGCTATGTGGAAGATCAGGATAATCGAGGGAGAAGGAACAATCTGCGTCTCAAGGGGATACCAGAAACCATCACTCCAGAGTCTCTATTATCAACAGTAAAGGAGATATTTGTGACAGTCCTGGGCGAAGACCACTCAGACCCAATAGCCATAGAAAGAGTTCAGAGATCTCTTAGACCTTAAACTAAACCACATGAACCTCCAAGAGATGGGATTTTCCATCTGCTGGACTTTAAAACAAAAGAAGCTATTCTGAAGCAACAAAGGGAAGGGGGCTGGAGTTGTATAGCATACCAGGAAATACATATCATCCAGGACTTAGCACCTATTAACGTGAGGAAAAGACGAATGCTTAAACCAATAACTGATTGCCTTAGAGCCAAAAGCACCCCCTATAGATGGGTCTTTCCTTTTGGGCTACAGACGTCTCTAGAGGGAGCAAGAAATATTATGAGAACCAGAGAAGATGCCACCAAATTGCTGGAGAACCGGGTTCTACACCCCTCAGCTCTGGAAGACTGGGCCCATGTCCGAGATCTTGCTGCCTTGCCAGTCATCCCACCTCCAGCGGTATAGGAGACAATACAAACGGATAAATCAACAAAGATGAGGCGGAAAGCAGGAAAACTGACCTTGAAGCGTCTCCGTGCTGAAAATACCTGAACTGGACACTACGAAGACCGCTACTACTCTGGTGGCCACCAGATATATCTTTTTTCAACTTGCAATATGCATAATCTGCCTTCATTATGTTTTGGATGCACACAAGCTGTACTCTCTTATTGACTGTCTGCTCCAAATTACAAGCTGTTAGTTTGCCATGCATGGAAGGACCACACTGACACTTTGCAGTATCAAAGCAGAACTCATTCATTACAGGAAGTTAAGCAGTTTTTATATCATCAGAGAGGCTCATGCCATTGTTTCATTGGCTAAAATACAAAAAGAACAAAAGAGATAACCCTTGGCATCTGCACATTGTGCATTATTTTACAAACTTTGGTATGTGAACTATGTAAACATCTAGGTGGCAGTGCTATATTGTAATGGATTCACATTAATATCATGACATCCTCAACAGTCCCCCCTTTTGAAGCCATTTCCTTTGGCCAGATGCTGTCCCTAATCTAAGTAAGTTCTACAATCTGTCCCATTGTACCTGTTGGTGTTTCACTACTTTGGAGACAACATATGCCTATTGGATAGGCTCCCTCATAATGGACTTATACAATGGGAAGTCCGATTCTCACCTATCCCTAATACAAATTATATGGGTCAATGTTGAGTGGTGGATGCTTTAGTCTTCAGCTTCTCGAATATTGTGAACATAAAAACTATTAATATTAAGAATCTTGGGTCAATACTATCAATAGATCACTAGGCTGGAAGTATCGGACTGTAACAACTTTGTTCTTCCTTTCACACTTATGAAAAATAGAACTGCTGGTAACAAGAACCTGTTAAATACAAACATAAACCAAGGTAACCCAAAAATGCTGGATATTCACTTTACAGGTAATAGTAATTTAAAATGTATTTTTACAAATGCCAGAAGTCTATCTAGCAAAATGGGGGAGCTGGAGGCTATGGTACTAGAAGAACACATAGATATAGTTGGTGTGGCTGAGACATGGTTGGATTCTTCGCATGACTGGGCTGTAAATATTAAAGGGTTTCTGTCAGCAGGAAAATAGTTATTATCCTGGCTGACATTAGTGATGTACTTATGTCAGCTAAACATAACTATATTAGTGCCATCTCACTGCGTGCCGCCGTTATTGAGAAAAATAACCTTTACAATATGCAAATGAGCCTCTAGGAGCAAGAGGGGCGTTGCTCCAGCTCCTAGAAACTCTTTTTTCCCACCTCTGGCTATGCCCTGCTACACTTGATTGACAGGGCCAGGCAGCGCTGGTCTGCTCTTGCCGGCCCTGTCTGCCGTGGAAATCTCGCACCTGCGCTGTACTGTTTAGTATTCGGCGCAGGCGCAATGAGTGAAGCTGTCAGCCGGCGCGCATCCTTCACTCGCTGACGAATACTGAACGGGACAGCGCAGGTGTGAGATTTCCATGGCCGACAGGGTGTCACGGCCATGCCCATGACCGTGACTCTTTGACCGCATGCGGTTGCCTGCGGTTTTGTATGGGTATTCAACCATGGGTGAGGGCCGCTGGTGTGTGGCCTCACTTGTGGTTGCCGCAGGCAACTAGCGTGGTATTTTGCAGCAGAGCAGCTTGAGCGTCGCTAGGCAGCTTGCTGCCCTGGCATGCGGTCTCACCTGACTCCCTTTTGTTAGGTGTGTGTGTTGTGTGCACGGTGTATTATGTTTTGTGTGCACTTCCCCTTATATGTGTGTTTTCCCTTCTGTGTGCTGGAAGGGTTAACTTCCTTCCCAGTGTGTGTGATGTCACTGGGTGTGGTTGACCGGTGGGTGTGGCCACTTTGGCCTATATAGCCTGAGTCTCTTGCATGGTTCAGTAGGTTGCTTCAGCTCTGCTAGCTGGAGCAGCCTCCTGTGTATTTGATCTGCCTGTGAGAGCCACCACTGTGGTCATATGTTTAAGTTCAGTTTGTCTTTGTCTGTGTGATGTTCGGTTTATGTTTTCTTGTATATTTCTGTGCTGCCATGTATCTGGGTTCCGGTGTGTGGATGAGTTTGTGCTGACTTCGGTTTGCTATTTGTGGACTTCAGCTTTCCTGCACACGGATCCAGTCAGCAGGGCTGTGGCAGGTGGCTGGAACTAGTGCAGCGCCTGCCATATACATTGGTTTGCATTTGTGTTCCCCTTTTCCCTACAGCTTGGCCATTGGGACTCCTGATCCTCCCTGTCTTGGAGGAGTGGGTTGTCCTACTCTGTCACCTAGGTCAGGGCCGACTTGAGGGCTTGTAGGGACTTTAGGTTCCGGCGTATGAGCCCTCCTACCATCAAGGTTGGCTCATACTGACAGGAGACAGGGTCAGCGTTAGGGACGCAATAGGAGGTGACCTGCTCCCTAATGCTGTGGTCCTGGCCAAGCAGCGACCGGACATCCTCTATCAACACACGGCTGAGGATTTCCCCCATCCTTAGCCGTGACAGTATGACCACAGCGGCAACTCATGAGGCGACTCCCTCGAAAGAGGGTAGAGCATGCACCGCCGTCTATGGATGGGGTGCATGCGCGCTCTTCGGAGGGAGAGCGTTCTGGGGGTTTCGCCTCTGACAGCGCGGTGAGTGGCGTTTCCCCGCCTTTCCTTCACCGTTGCCTCATTTGGCGTCCCCCTGATTTTATTCCACGTGGTGTTTATTTGGTGCACGTGGTGTTATTTGGTGTGTGCTTTTGCACACCTTCGGAAGAGGGTGCAGCATGCAGTGCCATACCCTTGTGGCCTGCATGCGCGTTCTCCGGAGGGAGAACGTCCCGGGGGGATCACCGTTAACGGCACGGTTGGTGGCTTATTCCCCGCCACCGTACCTTCCGTGTCCGTGTTGGTGGTCCCGCTGCGTGCTGGTTAGGAGTGTCTGCTGGCAGCGACTGGAGTGGGGACGTTAGTGGAGAGTCCCCTCGTCCACTCCTCAGCCGTGACACAGGGCCAGCAAGAGGAGACCAGCCCTGCCTGGCCTTGTCAATCAAGTGTAGCAGGGCGTGGCCAGAGGTGGGAGAACGGAGCCTCTAGGAGCTGGAGAAACGCCCCCCCCCCCCCTGCTCCTAGAGGCTCATTTGCATATTATAAAAGCAATTTTTTTCTCAATAACAGCGGCACGCAGTGAGATGGCACTAATATAGTTATGTTCAGCTGACATTAGTACATCACTAATGTCAGACAGGTTAATAACAATTTTAATGCTGACAGAAACCCTTTAAGAGTTTTACACTATTTAGGAAAGATAGGGTCAATAGAAAAGGAGGTGGCGTGTGCCTGTATGTGAGGAGTAATCTGAAGACAAGTGTGAAAGAAGCAATTGTAGGTGAGGATGTGGAAACCTTCAAAGGGATAAAAACACTGAACATATAATACTTGGTGTAATCTATAGACCCCCTAAAATCACAGAAGAGATAAAAACGCAACTGAATAAACAAATAGAGCGGGCGGCACAGGCTGGTAAAGTGGTCATAATGAGAGATTTTAAGTTCCCAGACATTGATTCTGCCTCAACCGCAAAGGGAAGAAAATTCCTCAACTTGATATAGGACCACTTTATGGGCCAGTTTGTAGAACCTCCCACTAGGGGCAATGCTCTGTTGGATCTGGCAATTTCTAATGATGCAGAGCTTGTTGGAAATGATACTCTTCGAGAAACACTAGGTAATAGTTACCACAATATAATGATATTCCTCCTAAACTATAAGAAGCAAACTCTGTCAGGCAGAGCAAAGACACTAAATTTCACTAAATAATGGTAAACAGGGATATTCACTGAAGATAAGGAAAAGGCAGAGTTACTAAATGTTTTTTTTTCAGCTCTGTATATACAAAAAAAGAAGAGGAAGGAGCTGATATCTGTGGTGCTGTTAGTACATCCAGTAATATTCTCAATTGACTAACTGTAGATATGGTCCAAGACAAGTTAAATAAGGTAAATGTGAACAAGGCTCCGGGTCCAGATGGATTACACCCAAGAGTGCTTAAAGAGCTCTATTCAGTCATTGCTGTGCCCCTGTTTATCATTTTTAAAGATTCTCTATGTACTGGTACAGTGCCAAGTGATTGGCGTAAAGGTAAACATGGTGCCCATATTCAAAAAAGGCTCAAGGTCCAACACAGGTAATTATAGACCAGTTAGTTTAACTTCTGTTGTGGCAAAAATGTTTGAAGGACTCTTAAGGGACTATATACAGGAGTATGTGACTGTAAATAATATTATAAGTGATAACCAACATGAGTTTACCAAGGACAGAAGTTGTCAGACTAACCTGATTTGTTCTTATGAGGAGGTAAGTAATAGCCTGGACAGAGGGGCGGCTGTGGATGTAGTGTTTCTGGATTTTGCGAAGGCTTTTGATGCTGTCATAGATGTTTAATAGGTAAAGTAAAGTCTATAGGCTTGGAAAGTATAGTTTGTAATTGGATTGAAAACTGGCTGAAGGACCATGTCCAGAGAGTTGTGGTCAATGATTCCTATTCAGAATGGTCCTGGGTTATAAGTGGTGCACCCCACGGTTCAGTGCCGGGACCTTTATTATTTTATTTATTTATTAATGATATCGAGGACGAGATTATTAGCACCATTTCTATTTTTGCAGATTATACTAAGCTATGTTGAACTATACAGTCTATGGAGGATGTCTATAAAACTACAAGCTGATTTGAACACTGAATGATTGGGCATCAACTTGGCAAATGAGATTAAATGTGGACAAATGTAAAGTTATGCATCTTGGTAGTAATAATCTTTGTAAAAAAAAATCACAGAAAAAACAAAGTTAAAAACATCCTGCACGGTATGATATATATATATATATATATATATACCGTATTTTTTGCCCCATAAGACGCACCTTTTCTCCCCCCAAAATGGGGGAAAAATGCCCCTGCATCTTATGGGACGAATGCTGCCAAGTTTACATTGCAAACTGCGATGTACGAGCGAGCGGGGACTCGGGGAGGGACTGGGAGGAGGAGCTGGGGGCCGGCAATAGCGGCGGGCGGTGCAGTCACTGTACTATAGCCCCGCCCCACCGCTCGGGTATACTAATATAAAATGTCTTATTCAATTAATAGTTATTAAATATGCCCCTTCATTCCTAACAATACCTTAAATCCTAACCGCTTCAGTACAATGCAGGCCGGGCGGGCGGCAGCGTAACTCCCCGATGTCACGTGCCTGCGACGCCTACTTAATGTATGAAGCAGGCGGCGCAGGCAAGTGACGTCAGTGAGTGACGTGCCGGCCGCCCGGCCTGCCTGCCTCCATTGTACTGAAGTTAGGATGTAAGGTACTATTAGGAGTTGAGGGGCATGTTTAATAATTATTAATTGAATAAGACATCTTATATTTGTATACTGGAGCGGCGGGGGGAGGATCTGTGGATGACATTTTAATGGTGGACATCTGTGGATGGCACAGTTATGTGCTGGGGGGTCTGTGGATGGCTCTGTTATGGGGTGGGGGGTCTGTGGAAGGCACATATATAACAGTGCCACCCACAGATCCCCCCTCTAACAGTGCCATCCACAAACCCGCCCTGTAACAGTGCCAGCCACAGATCCCCCTGTAACAGTGCAAGCCACAGATCCCCCCATAACAGTGTCCGTCATCCACAGATCTCTCTCTCTCTCATGTTGTGCAATATTTGTGGGCTGAAGAAAGCTTAAAGCTAAAGTTTGGACATGTTTACTTTTGTTTGCTGAAATAAACACTGCCTGTGGTGAAGACTGAACTGACACGTGTGTATGTGTGCACAGTGATGGAGATAAAATCCCCACAATTGTTGGAGTATGCGTGCACTGCGCTCCTAGAAATCGCAGCCACCGGCAGTTGTAGGAGGTAAATGTCCTGGGTAAAAACTGCAGCAAAATAACAGTCTAAACATCCAACCATGGAGGATTTAGTAAAGCAATTGGCGCAGGCTAACTTGCTGCAGCAACAGGCTACTGCTCAACAGCAGAAAGCCCATATGGAGGCTATGCAAGCCCAGCAAGAGACAAATCAGCTCCTGATACGACAGATGTCTGTATTGACTGAGGCCGTCAAATCTCAGGAGGGGGTGAGCCTTCCCAGTTAAAATGGCAGTGTTAAAGCCCGAAAAAATGTGAGGGAAACTTTGCAAAAAATGACACCTGAAGACGACGCTGAGGCGTACCTGTATTTGAAAGGGTGGCAGAAAGGGAGAGTCTCTCACCCGAGCAGTGGGCAGAAGTGTTGACGCCATATTTAACTAACTCCCTTACTTTATTATTCACTTACATCCCCCTCTACCTACTTCCCTGCCCTACGTCAAAATATGTTTTACCCATTTCCTCTTATATGTAGGACTGTAATGTATATTATAGTCTCTCCCCCCCTCAGTCAATCCCCAATGGGAGTCATACTACTTACCTCTCAGCAATTTGTACACCTTTTTGTTTACTTTGTTCTGTATTCTTGTTTTTGTTAACTATTTGTCTGTTATTAGGCATGGGAAGCTCTGGAAAATACCAATGTGCCACTTTCCCCAGTGGTTGCCAGGGGTGCTCTTCTCTCGGGGCTGGCACTGACCCTCTCCTTTTACCAGTTGGATATACATACTTTGCCACTCTAGCTTTAGCCTCTCTCACCACTACTCTCACACCCCGCTATGACTGAACTCAGAATTGTCTCATATAATGTTAAGGGGTTGAGATCTCCTTCTAAGAGATGTCAGATTTTTTCCCTCCTGAATAAAGAAAAGAGCTTGATAGTTTTCCTCCAGGAAACTCACTTTAAACATGGCAATTACTCCAACCTCTCCTTCTATAAATTTCCCAACAGGTACCACTGTGGAGCAGGGGGAGCCACCTCGAGAGGAGTCAGTATTGGTTTTCACAGAGGGCTACCACTTCAATAAAAACATCATACTCCGGACCCTGAGGGTAGATACCTTATCCTAAAAGGTCTGGTGGGGCAAACCTTATTCACGTTTGTGAATGTATACACCCCCAATACAGATCAAATTAACTGTCTTACTTCCCTTTTTTCACTAGTGGAAATCCACAGAGAGGGAATCCTGATTATGGCTGGGGACTTTAACTTGGCCCTTAACCCACTCATTGATACTTCCTCCATAAAAATCCTCTATCTCCTCAAAGGCACTCAACACATTGCAGGTTAGACTCTTCAACCTGGGGATATTGGATGTATGGCACTGCCATAACCCTGATTTAATTAATTACTCTTTTTACTCCTCAGCAAATAACTCATACAGTAGAATAGACTACATCTTTGTGTCAAGGGAACATCTACAGTTTTGCCCCTCATCCTCCTGAGATTACAAAAATGCTGGCTACCCCACACAAGATCTCTGCATCCACATCCAAGAAAATAGCTACAAAATCCTGACATGTTGGTACAGAACTCCAGATAAGACCTCTCTCTATAAACCTGGGGCCCCAGATGTTTGCTGGAGAAGTAAGGAAAGAGGTACATATTTCCATATTTGGTGGTCCTGCGAACTAATTAAAGCTTGGTGGTCCAAAATTATTAAGATTAGTAACCAGATCTGCCAGACTTCCTTCCCTTGCACCCCTTAACTGACCTTACTCACTCTCGGAATTAGGGGTGTGAGTCCACATAAAACATCTCTCTTCTCCCTTTTGTTTAGAAAATTGGGTTAATAAAGTAGATCAGCTCTATAGACTAGAGGAAATTTCCCACTGGGAGCAACGATCCAGACCCACATTCCTCCTGATCTGGACCCCCTGGAGGAAATATAGACAATTCTCCTGGACCCCACCCTAGCTTTATCCCCTCTTTCCACTACATGGACCACAGGAATCACACATTAGAGTATACCCAGCTTCTAATACATGTAAACATTCCTAACTACTCATGCTTTACTTCTTTGTTTGAAGTTGTTAATCTCTGTTTACTCTATGTATTCGCTTCCTTCACTTGTAACTGCATTTTTTCTTATTCATATCTGTGATATGTAATTGCTCTATCTATGGCTATATACAAATATATGATAAAACAATAAAAATTGTTAATAAAAAAAATAATAATAATAATACGGTGAAAAACTGTTCCATGTAAAATGCACTCAAAAGACAAGGGGGCACTGTGTCCGATTGGAAAGGAAAAATTTCAGTCGCCGGAAGCGTCAAAGCTTCTTTACTGTAAGAACGGTGAAGCTGTGGAATAGACTTCCTCAGGACGTGTTCACAGCAGGAAAAGTGGACAGTTTTAAAAAGGGTTTAGATGAATTCTTAAAAGTAAGCAACATTAATGCTTATGAAAGCGTGTAGAAATCTGAGTCTCAATTCCTTCTTGGATTTACTTCCCCACCTATCCCTTGGTTGAACTTGATAGACTTATGTATGTTTTCAACCGTATTAACTACGGTATATAACTATAACTTTTTCCATGCCCAGAAACCTATTGTTACTATCTCATTTAGAATCCATATTCTTTGAGTCAGGATCAGCAGTCACACAAGGGGGAACAAGAAACACTATCCTTTCGAGTCTCCGGACTCAACACTTTTTTGCAATTACTGTGATAGATCCAATTAGACTTTCCTTTAAGCTTCACTGATGTACTTGTGATCTCCTAGGGGCTGACTCAAAAAGTACCTCATAGGGACTAAGGCCAGTCTTACGGTTAGGGGTATACCACACTGAAAAGAGGGCTACTGGCAGGCACTCTGTCCATGGCTTGCCAGTCTCTGCCATGGCTTTTTAAATCTTTAACTTTAGTGTCCCTTTCAGTTTTTTCTACCCTACCGCTGCTTTGTGGATGGTACAAAGCATGTAAGGCCTATTCTACACCCACATCCTTCATCATCTCCTGCATCACTTCACCTGTGAATTGAATACAGTACCTCTGTCACTTTCAATGGTCTCAGGTACCCCATACAACCTCGGCCATAATCTTCTTTGCTGTGGTCTAGGCTGTGGCCTTAGCTACCAGGTATGCTTCTGGCCATCCTGAAAACAAGTAATCACACCAATACATACTCATACATGCCCACCTTGGGTAGTTAAATGTAGTCTTCAAGCATTGAAATGGATACAAGGGGCGAGGCGTGTGCTTCTGGGGTACCTTAGCCACCTTGCCCACTTTGTTCTGGGTACTAAATCACACATAACGGTTTATGACTGGTGCGTCACTCCATGGGTTGCCTGTGCCATCGTGGGGTAGAAGGACCTGGGAAGGCAGAGTTTCCCTTTGAACTGTAATAGGTCTTCCTCATTTGCAGTCCCTCCTTTTGAAATCCACTGGTCCCTTTCTTCCTTCCCCGCCTGGTTCTGTAAGGTCTTAGGAACTTTCAGAGAGACAGTAGGAGTTATTTCAGGGACCTGAGCTGTGGCCACTAAGGCAGGGGTCTGCCTAGGCAATTTGGCAGCTATTTTTGCCACCTGATCTGCCCTGGCTTTTCCCTTTGCCTCCTCTGAGTCTGTTTTACAGTGGCCTTTTGTTTTTATCACCGCCACTCAAGTTGGCAACATGAGGGCTTCCATCAGAGACCTCACATACTTCCCCATTTTTGATGGATTTACCTGAAGCGGTCAGGAAGTCTCTGGCTTTTTAAATGGGCCCATAGTCATAGGCTATCCCAAAGGCATACCTGGAATCAGTGTAAATGTTGGCTGTTTTTCCCTCTGCATATCTACAAGCCATCTTAAGAGTCTTTAGCTCCACTTCTTGAGCAGACATGTGTGGTGGTAAGGACTCTTCTTTAGAGTCTCATATGGAGTTACCACTGCCCAACCTGAGTAGTACCTGCAATCCTGGCCATACCTTAATCCATCCACAAAGATCACATGAACTGGATTTTCTAATGGCTGATCTACTACATGGTCAAATCCTGCTGTCTTTTGTGACATCATCTGCAAAAAGTCATGAGCCTCTTCCTTTGGATCTGGAAGAAAAGTTTTTAACTGTCATTTATCTAACTCTTCCCTCCCTCCTTGCTCCAGAGGCAACAGGGTGGCTGGGTTCAAAATATTACACCTTTGGACAGTAACATTGTCAGGCAACAAAATGGAACACTGCATTCTCAAATGGCGGGCAACAAAAATATTTTTGTGTTTTACTTGCATGAGGATATATTTAATATCATGAGAAGCAAGCACTGTCACTTTGTGGTTCAGGACTATCTCAGAGCCTTTATCAAGCATGGCTTGTACAACTGCTACAGCTCTGACGCAGAAAGGGGCACCTCTGGCCACGGGGTCAAGTCTGGCTTAATAATATGCCACAGGGCGTTGTTGCTGGCCATGCAGTTGGATTAGGACAGCTGAGGCATGGTCTTTCACTTCTGTAATATACAATCTAAATGTAATATTCTGATAGGCCCAGTGTGGGGGAGCACACAATTGCCAGCTTTAGGGCATAAAAGGCATCTATCACCTCATCTATAAGGTGGAAGGGACTAAAAGATGAACAATCATAAAGAGGCTGCATCAAACTTGCGTATCCAAGGTCTTCAATAAGAAACAAGGCCCAGAAATATCCTCGGTGCATTCATGTTTCTGGGAAAAGGGATGTCCTCCAAAGCCTTTTTACGTTAAGGGGTGAGATGTTTCACCCCAGGAAGGTAACAGTAATGCAACAAAGCTGAAGTTTTGTTTTTGACACCTGGCAGCCACGGTCAGCCAAAAAAAGACAATAGTGACAGGGAAGCCTGTACACAGATGTCCCTGGAGGGATAGCAGAGCAATAAGTCATCAACATATTGCAGGAGCACAACCTCCGGATGTAGTAAGTTCCATTCTGACAAAACTTGTGACATGGCTGCAGTATACATACTAGGCGAGTTTTGGGCCCCCTGAGGCAGCACCACCCAGGTATACTTTTTACCCTCATGTGTGAAGGCAAATAAATGTCAACTGTCTGGATGTAGTGGTACTGAAAAGAAAGCATTCGCCAAATCAATCACAGTGAAGTGGGTAGAGGTAGCGGGAATCTGAGCCAACAAGGTGTGTATTGGGCACAATGGGGCTGTTAAAAACTGGGGCTTTATTGACAGCACTTAGGTCATGTACCATCCGGTACTGGGTGGGTTTGCCCTTTTCAGTTTTATTTTTCACAGAGTACAAAAGAGTGTTAGAAGGGGATTCAATCTCCTTGATAACCCCCTTTTTCAAAAAGGTTCGGACTGTTTGAGATATGGCATCTGACTGTGCCATACTCAAGGGATACTGTATCTTCCTCGGAAGTGGGGTGCCAGTTTTCATCTCCACTTTCACAGGAGGAACTGGGAGCTTGCCAACATCTGTGAGCCCAGTAGCCCACAGATGGCCTGATATTCCTGCAAGTTTCCTTATTTTCTGGGAGTACTGACACAAACATGGACCAGACAGTTTTATCACTAACGGACAACATTGAGGGCACCTGTTAGTTTCACAGTACATCCTCCTTTTATGAGATGCTTGCACATACTTTTGCAAGCAAGTCGGCACCCAAGAGGCAGCAGGGAACGTGTCACTGACCAGCAAATGGGCAAGCACTTCTTGGTTAACGGCAAATCTAGCATGAATGGGTTCTGTTAAAAGTAGAGCGTACTACTTTCCCATCCACTCCTACACAAGGTCGGGTATCCGTGGAGATTAAGTCAGAGGAGGACATGTTTGCTGTGCACAACTGTCTTGGCTGCTCCAGTATCAATCAAAAAAGGGACTACTTCTTCATCACACAGAGTGAGGGATATCATTGGGGCCGGACTTGAATCGAATCTGCTAAAATGTTAAAGGGCACAGCCTATACTAGATTGACTGTTTCCTAATCTTGGTCTTTGAACTTATTAACAAATAAAGTTTTCTGGAGCTCCATACACACTCACTCAGTACCTCAATGTTATACTTTGCCTTGTTATTATCTCTTAGTATTGTAGACATTGTACGGCTGCGGACCCTGCTGTATCCCTTCATACAAATACACAGCTTTCCATATTACTGTATGTAGCCGTTTGTTCTCTATCTCAGCAAACAGAGTTCCTACGGGTTCTGCAACAGTAATTTGCGCATGTACAGTTAGCCCAAACACATTAAACTCCCTGAAGTTCGGGGACAGTGACTGATAATCTGTTCTCTCCTTCTGGAAAATGACTTCAGTTACTCTAATGCTACGCCAGCCTGCCTCTGAAATGGCTAACTTCAGTCCTTGTTTTACAATTCTGGCACGTCATCAGAGTCCTTTTTATATTTCCTCCTTTTTCCGAGGCTTTCTTACAACAACATATACCCCATCCACTAATATGACTCTCTAGGTCAATATTAACTGTAAGACATCTATCAGAGTGATGGATACGTGACGCCAATAGGAATACGCCTACCAATGTGACAAATGTCAATCTCTAGCAGGACGAGTATATTTTTAACTCATCTAACGTCTAAGGGAGGAACACGTGTAATGGTACACCATTTCTCCTCTGAAGTCCCTTATTTACCCACAGACAGTCAATAGCAAGGTTGACCAGGTTCTTGGGACAAGGGTTTATGTGTTTAGGTGTCCAAGTGGACATCTTTCCCACCCACTACGCAGAGGGAGGCACAGGAGGTTATTGGGTAAGATAAATCATTTTCCTACCTGTTTTGTAGCTGAAGTCTCCTCCCCTGTGTACGTCTAACCCGCATATGGATGATTTCTGTGGCTGTTCTTCTTGAAAGTCTCACCCTTGCCCCAAGTTGGGCGTTATTTGCTTTGGATGCACACAAGCTATGCTGTCTTATTGACTGTCTGCTCCAAATTAGAAGCTGTTAGTTTATCGTGCACGGAAGGACCACAATGACACTTTGCAGTATCAAAGCAGAACTCATTTATTACAGGAAGTTAAGCAGTTTTATATCATAAGAGAGGGCATTTCTCTACTGAGACTCATGCCATTGTTGCATTGGCTAAAATGCAAAAAGAAGAATTTGGGATCTGCGCATTGTGCATTATTTTACAAACTTTGGTATGTAAACTATGTAAACATCTAGGTGCCAGTGCCATATTGTAATGGCTTCACATTAATATCATGACATCCTCAACACTAAAATGTAGTTACATTTTTTAAATGCTCAATATACCCTGCTACTATGTCTTCTTTGTAACTTTTTTTAGTATTTTTTTTTTTAGAATTTAATAGGCTAACGTATCATGTACATTTCAGATGTCAGTGGGAGGGGCATTGATATGTGAGTTGACATTCACTCCACCCCTGTCCTTGATTTTTTAATTTAAATTACTCATTGGCTCTGAGCTGTACTAATACTATTATGACTTTTTTTTTACCCCCCTCTCTTTCCTGGCCTTTCCTCCTCTATCTATCCCCCCCCCCCCTTCTTTGCAGGCTAAGGTTAGCTAAACGAAGGCCCCGCTACTGCTAGGGGAAAATAGGCACCACTTGATCCTTCTCAACATCCTAAACAGCCATGGCTGTGATTACCTTCTTATTTTACTATGTCAGAGGTATCAACGCTCCTGAAAAAAGAGGTCAAATTATTTATTTCCTGAAGAAAAAACACATCAATATTTGTTTATTGCAAGAAACTCACTTTAAATCTGGCCATGTCCCTGACATGACCAGATCCTTCTTCTCTCATTGGTACCATAATTCCTCGCAGACAGGGGCCTCCTGCGGAGTCAGTGTAGCAATCAGTATACTGACTCCGTTCTCATAAATCCTGCTGACAATGAAGATATGTCTTTGTAAAGGGGTGAACCAACTTATTACAATTGGGAACTTCTATGCTCCTAATCAGAACCAAGCGCAATAGATCATAGCAGACCTCAAATGCTTTTCAGAATACTCTGAAGGTCTCACACTTATGGGAGGGGACTTCAATGTATCTATCAACCCAATTACGGACTCCTCTACTGGTCAATCTCCTATAACCTATAGATTACTCAGTAAACTCAAATGAGTGTTACACGATATGTATTATAGAGACGCATGGCTTTTTTTTAACCCCTTAGAAAGAGATTATACCCATTTCTCTTCTCCGCATAACTCCTACCGCCGCTTAGACTACTTCTTAGTTTAAACAGCTTTACTCCAACACTGCTCTAACTTAAACATACTAAATCACATATTCTCTGACTACTCTCCAATTGTCTTAAAGATGCACATTCATTCACTGCTGAAACAATCCCCCACATGGCGTGTTAATCAAACTGTCATTAAACAACCTCCTCACTAGTTTTGATCACAAATATTCCACTCTAGCTTGTGGGCCAATAAGAAGACTGCAATATACTTGACTTTAGGAGTAGTGTTGTTTGTGAATTTTTCTCTATATTCGTTTTTTTTTAAATATTCGCTATATTGCTATATATTCTTGTTTTAGAATATTACGAATATTCGAAAAAAACAAAGTTATAGCAATATAGCGAATATTCAAAAAATAATAATATAGAGCAATATAGCTAATATAGTGCTATAATCTTTTTTTTTTATAGTAATTTCAGATGATGAACTTCAGATGAGAAAAAAATTGCAACTATTAGACAAAGAATATTATAGCACTATATTAGCTAAATTGCTCTATATTCGTTTTTTTCAAATATTCGCTATATATTGCTATATATTCTTGTTTTAGAATATTCAGAATTAAAAAAAAAAATAGTTATAGCAATATAGCGAATATTCGAAAAAAAAATGAATATAGAGCAATTTAGCTAATATAGTGCGATAATCTTTTTTTTATAGTTGTAATTTTTTTCCAATCTGAACTTCAGATGAGAAAAAAATTCCAACTATTAGACAAAGAAGATTATAGCACTATACTAGCTAAATTGCTCTATATTAGTTTTTGGGGTTTTGGGGAATATTCGCTATATTGCTATATATTCTTGTTTTAGAATAATCAGAATATTCGAAAAAACTAAGTTATAGCAATATAGCGAATATTCGAAAAAAAAACCGAATATAGAGCAATTTAGCTAGTATGGTGCTATAATATTCTTTGGCTAAAAGTTGAAAAATTTGCAATAAAAAATTTGCATTACGAAAAGTCGCAAATTACACGGTCATTACCTTGCGGATTTTTCGAGTAAAAAAATGGTAGAATATAACGAATATTAAAATTTTCGAATATTCGACGAATATTCTACAAAATATTTGCGAAATATCGCAAATTCGACTATGACCCCTGCCGCTCATCACTACTCCTCACCAGAGTCGTTTGGCAGATAAACTCTCAGTCTTCTTCAAAACCAATGACACTAGAGATATTCCCCTACCTGTTTTGTGGGAATCTCATAAAGCCTACTTCAGGGATGAATTCATTTTCCTTGCCTGTTAAAAAGCTGCAGGACCTCCTGGGCATATTGCTTCCATAGAAAAGCTAAAGAAGAGGTTACAGCTAACACTGCTTTACTACAATCTCTGCAAACAGAACTCAAAAACACACTTAACCTACAATCTGCCAAAATTATTTTAGCTTCTCAACACAAATACTATGCTCATGGGGACAAACCTACCAAATTTATGATAGCCCAAGTTAAAGCACGTAAAATTAAATCATACATCCCTATAATTCATTCAACATGACAGATCAAACATTACACCACTTCCGAAATAGAGGAGGATTTTATGAACTTTTACTCCCATTTATATAACCTGAACCTTAAAGACTCAGGAGATGATTTGGAAACAAAAGCGAATCTAACTAGGCAGTTTTGGGAATTTATTAATCTTCCGTCTATCTCTCTTCTCCAAACGGAAGACCTCTGCAAACCCTTCACGACACAAGAGATACTTACATCCCTTAAGCACCATAAGTGCCTAGGCCCAGATGGCTTGACTCCCTTCTATTACTTAACATTCCAAGGTACTCTTTTTCCCTATCCCTAAACTGTTCAATGCAGCACTTGAGGAAATTCCTTTTAATTTCCAATCACTAATGGCCCACATTTCTATAATTCCTAAAGAAGGATGAGACTCCACCAGCTCTAGCAACTATCGCCCCATGTCGCTATTATACTTAGACCTTAAATTATTTGCTAGTCTTCTAGCCAAAAGACTTAAACCCTTACTGCCAGTCCTAATTGACCCAGATCAATTGGGGTTTGTTCCCCAAAGAGAAGGAAAAGAAAACACTTGATGTATAATGCCAAATCAAACAACATCCCTGTAGTATCATTGGGCACTGATGCTGAGAAAGCTTTTGACCGTTTAGACTGGTCTTTCATCAAGCAAGCTTTACTGAAGTACCAAATCCCGGTCAAGTTGATTTCACCTATCTTTACTATGTATTTGGACTAGTCAGCGCTAGTGGTTAATAGTCAATTGTACAAACTCTTTACTATTCGAAATGGGATGAGACAATGATGCCCACTCTCCCCGTGATTATTTGTTCTCATTATTGAAATGTTCCTCCAAAAGATATGTTCATGCAATATGATAAGAATTATCCACTGTGGAGGAAAAAAAACACAAGGTTGCTGCATTTGCTGACGACCCCCTTTTCATACTACATGCCCCGTCACAAGCTTTATACAATTTGCAACTAATATTTGAAACCTTTGGACTTATCTTAGGCTTTAAAATTAACATGTCAAAGTCACAAATCCTAAATATCTGATATCAGAAAGGCTTAGATCACAATCTGACTCTGCCTATACACATCCCGACTAGTGTTGATTGAGTACCGTAGTGCTCGGGTGCTTGGCGGCTTGGGCCGAACACATCGGAATGTTCGTGTGCTTGACCGAGCACCCGAGTATAATGGAAGTCGATGGGAGAACCCAAGCATTAAACCAGGTACCCCATGCTCTTAAGAGGGCAGGGTGTCTGGTTCATAGGAAAATGTCAGAAATTGATGGAAACACCACCAAAATAGTTATGGAACACCATGGGGAGGATGTCTGGATGCATATTGTACTCGCAGGTCACTGCTGGGAATGATGTTGTTCGAATAGTATGCCACTTTTACAGACTGACAATAATACGCACAAAAAAAAAATTATTTTAGAGGAAAAGGTAATAGGAAACATTCTTTCCTGTATATTTACTTGTATATAAAGTGCAAATGCAGCAAAAAATTACAAGGAAAAGGCACTCCGATACAATCTGTATATCACATAAAGGAGGGCCTCATTGACACTGTGGTACATCTGTTCATGTAGTGGGACTCCTACACTCATAAAGCCTTTGCACTAAGTGAAAGCGCTGCCAAAAATTACAAGGAACCAGCACTACAATACACCCTTTGTTGCACATAAAGGATGGCATCATACACAGCCTTGAAAAATTATGATTGATGGCCTGCTGGCGACCCTCAAAAACATTTGGAGCAAGGGCCTGCTGATCTGACCCTCTAAAACATTAGGAGCGAGGGCTTGCTGCCGCTTTGGTGACTCTAGATAACTTGGGGACGATCGCACATCCTAGTGACGGTGACGATCCATTCGGATCTCTGCCCTATAAACTTTCGATGTTATTTTTAGCCCATACCATGTAGACCATGAGAAACGGAGGAATCATGGTTCGATTCCAGAGAGGGAGCCTGAGAAGCAGCTACGGCTAACACTTCCAAGCAAGGCAGCATGAGTGCAAATTATCTATTAGGTATAATTAGGTGAGTTCCTGCCGGTGAGCTCACCCTGTAAAAGATTTTAGGTGCGGGCCTGCAGGTGACCTGACCCTGTAAAAAATTTTAGGTGTGGGCCTGCAGATGAGCTGACCCTCTAAAACATTATATGCGAGGGCCTTCAGGTGAGCTGACCCTGTAAAACATTATATGCGAGGGCATGCAGGTGAGTTGACCCTCTAAAAAAATAAATGTGAGGGCCTTCAGGTGAGCCGACTCTGTAAAAGATTTGAGGTGCGGGCCTGCTGGTGAGATGACCTTGTAAAATATTTTATGTGCAGGACTGCAGATGAGCTGACCCTCTAAAAAATTAAATGCGAGGGCCTTCAGGTGAGCTGACCCTGTAAAAGATTTGAGGTGCGGGCCTACTGGTGAGCTGACCCTGTAAAAGATTTGAGATGTGGGCCTGTTGGTGGGCTGACCCTGTAAAAGATTTTATGTGTGGGCCTGCAGGTGAGCTGACCCTGTAAAAGATTTGAGGTGCGGGTCTGCTGGTGAGCTGACCCTATAAAAGATTTTCTGTGTGGGCCTGCTGGTGAGCTGACCCAGTAAAAGATTGTAGGTGATGGCCTGCTGACCATGTAAAAATTTTTTAGTAAATTCCTGCTTGTGAGCTGACCCTCTAAAAAACTATATGCGAGGGCCTGCAGCTAAGCTGATCTTCTAAAAAATTATATGCGAGGGCCTGCATGTCATGGTCTTACCTTCTTACTGTTCTCCTTCGTTTGACATGTGCTGGCGGCCATCTTGGTTTCTGGGTTTCTTGTAGCCTCCCACCCTGCGGCTTCTCCTTCCCACTGGGAGGAGCTGGATGCCTAGCTCATATATATAGGAGGTCTGTGGCTTCAGTTCCTTGCTTGGTCCTCCTGTGTTCACATGCTTCTAAGACTGCTGCTGCTTCTGGTTCCTGATCCTGGCCTCGTCTGACTACCCCGTTGGTTCCTGATCCTGGCTTCGTCTGACTACCCTGCTGGTTCCTGATCCAGGCTTCGTCTGACTACCCCGTTGGTTCCTGATCCTGGCTTCGTCTGACTACCCTGCTGGTTCCTGATCCAGGCTTCGTCTGACTACCCTTCTAGTTCCTGACCCCTGTCTACGCAAGACCCTGCTTCGGTTTAGCCATCCGTTTGGACTTTTGCTTACAGCTTGATTTGCAATAAAGCCTTCTTATTTCCACTTATCTCTTGTTGTACGTCTGGTTCATGGTTCCATGACATTAGGACCAAGCCATGAATTTTGACGGTACAGGGCCATCCTCGCTACCTACGCTGGTTGCCAGACTTGATCAGCAGGATCACCTGTTGGGTCGGTTCGCTGTGGCGTTGCAAACCCTGCTTGAACGCACGGCTCATTTCGCTTCCGTTGCCGATGGGTCGGTTGTCGCTCCTGGGCCCGCTCCTACTGCCGCTCCGGTTGTTGCGCAAGAGTCTACCCCGACACCTGTTGCTGCGCCTGCGGTGTCTCGGGGTATGACCGGTTCTGCCCCCCTTCCACAGCGCTTTGGGGGAGAGCCAACTCAGTGCCGAGGTTTCCTTAACCAGGTGGGCATTTATTTCGAGTTGCTGCCACATGCCTTTCCTACTGAGAGATCAAAGGTGGGCTTCTTGATCTCGCTGCTCTCGGACAAGGCCTTGGCCTGGGCCAGCCCTTTATGGGAGAACAACAATCCGGTGGTTGCCGAGTTTTCCGGTTTTGTTGCTTCTCTTCGGAAGGTATTCGATGTGCCGGCTCGTGCTGCCTCTGCTGCGAAGCTCCTTATGTCCATCAGACAGGGTTCACGATCCGTAGCTGAATACGCCATTGAGTTTCGTACCCTGGCAGCAGAGGTGGGCTGGAATAATGAGGCTCTGGTCGCTGCTTTCTCTCATGGTCTCTCGGATGCCTTGAAGGATGAGGTTGCAGCTAAGGACCTACCAGTGGAGCTCGAGTCTCTTATTTCTTTCCTGATTTTGATTGACACCAGACTCAGGGAGAGGCCTTCCTTTAAGGAGAGCCTGCGGAGGTCTTCTAACAGATTGGCGCCTACGTTTGCTGTCCCACCCGTGCCTCCCTCTCCTCCCACGCCTCCTGGGGATGACTTGTCTGGGGGTGAACCCATGCAGCTGGGGTTTGCTCGCCTGTCCGAGGGGGAGAGGGTACTCCGGAGACGCGAGGGCCGATGCATGTACTGTGGTCTCGGTGGGCATTTTTGGTTGGCATGTCCGAACCGTCCGGGAAACGCTCGCACCTGAGATCCTGTCGGGGGCAGATCTTGGGTGGAGTCTCCTCGTCCCCGGTTTCCCGTGTTGACAAACCACTGATCACTGTTGTCCTCTCCTGGGTCGGGGGCTCGGTGACGACCCAGGCGTTGGTGGACTCTGGTGCTGGTGGTTTGTTCATTGATAGTGTGTTCGCTGCCGCCAATTCCATTCCTCTGCAGCCTCGAGGTTCCCCACTGGCTCTTGAGGCGATAGACGGCAGACCCCTTCTGCCGCCACACGTGACTCATGAGACCCTTCCAGTGGGGATAGCCATTGGTGCCGTTCACAGAGAGTCGGTCTGTCTCCAGGTGATTTCGTCTCCACACTACCCGGTGGTCTTGGGGTACCCCTGGCTCCAGAAGCATAATCCGACTTTCGATTGGAGATCGGCTGAGATCCTCTCGTGGTCACCGCAGTGTGGGGCTAGTTGCATCCATGGGCCTGTCAAGTTGCTGTGTACTTCCTCGGACTCTCTGTTGCCTCCTGAATACGAAGAGTACCGGGATGTATTCGATAAGGTGCGCGCGGTTGCCCTACCTCCGCACCGCCCATACGATTGTGCCATAGAGTTACAATCTGGTGCCGTTCCTCCTCGTGGCAAAGTCTATCCACTGTCGGTAGCGGAGAATGAGGCCATGGAGGAGTACGTGAGGGAGGCGCTTTCACGCGGACACATTCGCAAATCCTCGTCCCCGGCAGGGGCTGGATTTTTCTTTGTGAAAAAGAAGGGCGGTGAGTTGAGGCCTTGCATCGATTACAGGGGTCTCAATCGCATCACGATCAAGAACGCTTACCCGATACCCTTGATTTCCGAGC
This sequence comes from Bufo gargarizans, assembly GCF_014858855.1. Lineage (NCBI taxonomy): Eukaryota > Metazoa > Chordata > Amphibia > Anura > Bufonidae > Bufo > Bufo gargarizans. The sequence continues at coordinate 635,758,196 of NC_058081.1, forward strand.
TGTTCGATCGCCTCAAAGGGGCCACGGTCTTTACCAAACTCGACCTGAGGACGGCATATAACCTGGTAAGGATCAAGGCGGGCGATGAGTGGAAGACCGCGTTTAACACCAGGACCGGTCATTATGAATCCTTGGTTATGCCCTTTGGTTTGTGCAATGCGCCCGCAGTCTTCCAGGAATTCATCAACGATGTTTTCCGTGACCTGTTGCAGCAGTGTGTGGTGGTCTATTTGGATGACATCTTGGTATATTCTGAATCCATGGAGGCCCACATTATGGATGTCAGACGAGTGTTGCAACGGTTACGAGAGAACAGGCTGTTCGGTAAGCTTGAGAAATGCGAATTTCACCGATCCCAGGTAACCTTCTTAGGTTACATCATTTCCGCTGAGGGGTTCTCCATGGATCCTGAGAAGGTTTCGGCTGTCTTACAGTGGCCCCAGCCCAGTGGTCTCCGTGCCCTGCAGCGCTTTTTGGGCTTCGCCAATTATTATCAGAAGTTCATCAGGGACTTTTCTATGCTAGCCAAGCCTCTCACGGATCTGACCAGGAAGGGCAGTAATTTCCAGGTCTGGCCGCTCGAGGCCATCCGAGCTTTTGAGGCTCTAAAGTCCGCCTTTGTGTCGGCTCCGATTCTGTCGCATCCCAACCCTGGGTTGCCCTTTGTCCTCGAGGTGGACGCGTCTGAGACGGGAGTAGGCGCCCTTCTGTCTCAGCGTAGAACACCAGAGGGTCCTCTGCTTCCTTGTGGGTTTTACTCCCGGAAACTGTCTTCCGCGGAGTGCAACTATCAGATTGGTGACAGGGAGTTATTGGCCATTGTGCAGGCCCTTAAAGAATGGAGGCACTTGCTCGAGGGTTCGGTGGTTCCGGTTCTCATCCTGACGGACCACAAGAATCTGACCTACCTTTCTGAGGCCAAGAGATTGACACCACGTCAGGCCAGATGGGCTCTGTTCTTGTCACGTTTTAATTACGTGGTCTCCTACCTACCCGGTTCCAAGAACATCAGAGCGGATGCCTTATCACGGCAGTACTCCGAGCTGTCCGGGGAGGAGTCGATTCCGACTTCGGTCATACCTCCGAATCAGATCCTGGCCGCCATTCGCACCAGCCTGACCTCTCCCCTGGGTGAGCAGATTTTGGCGGCTCAATCTGGTGCTCCCTCTGGGAGACCCAACGGCAGGTGTTTTGTGCCTGAGGAGTTGCGCACTCGGTTGTTGCGAACCTACCATAACTCCAAGGCCGCGGGGCATCCTGGTAAGAATCAGCTGTCCTGGGCTGTTTCACGTCTGTTCTGGTGGCCTTCTCTACGTTCCGACATCGCCGCATATGTAGCGGCATGCTCCGTTTGTGCCCAGAGTAAGTCCCCTCGGCACCTTCCGTTGGGCCTTTTGCAACCCATAGCCACCGGGGAGCGCCCATGGTCACACCTGGGGATGGATTTCATTGTGGACCTCCCTGCATCCCGAGGCCATACGGTCATTCTCATGATTGTGGATCGGTTTTCCAAAATGTGCCACTGTGTTCCTCTCAAGAAGTTACCCTCTGCACAAGAGTTGGCCACGATTTTCGCCAGGGAGGTCTTCCGGTTGCACGGTTTGCCCAAGGAGATTGTGTCGGATCGGGGGAGTCAGTTTGTGTCCAGGTTCTGGCGCGCCTTTTGCTCCCAGTTGGGGATTCATCTCTCTTTCTCCTCGGCCTACCACCCTCAGTCCAATGGGGCCGCAGAACGATCCAATCAGGCCTTGGAGCAATTCCTTCGTTGCTATGTCTCCGATCACCAAGACAATTGGGTTGACCTCCTGCCTTGGGCTGAGTTTGCCAGGAACACGGCGGTGAACTCTTCCTCTGGGACGTCTCCCTTCATGGCCAATTATGGGTTCCAACCTGCCGTGTTACCGGAGGTATTCTCTCCCCAGGATATTCCGGCTGTGGAGGATCACCTTTCCGTCCTACGTGCTTCTTGGGTACAGATCCAGAGGTCCCTTGAGGTCTCTGCGCAGCGCCAGAGACTCCAGGCTGATCGCAGACGAGCGCCCGCTCCTTCCTACCAGGTCGGAGACCGTGTATGGTTGTCCACCCGCAACCTCAACCTTCGAGTGCCCACTCCCAAGCTGGCGCCTCGCTTTGTTGGTCCCTTCCGAGTGCTTCGCAGGGTAAACCCGGTAGCCTATGCCCTTGCGCTTCCTCCTGGCATGCGGATCTCCAACGTGTTTCATGTCTCCCTGTTGAAGCCATTGGTGTGTAATCGTTTCACTTCCTCGGTTCCTCGGCCCCGTCCGGTCCAAGTGGGCAATCGTGAGGAATATGAGGTGAGCAATATCCTGGACTCACGCCTGGTCCGCGGTCTGTTGCAGTTTTTGGTCCATTGGCGTGGTTATGGTCCAGAGGAGCGTTCCTGGGTTCCCTCCGTAGATGTCCATGCTCCTGCTTTGCTCCGAGCCTTCCACGCACGCTTCCCTCAGAAACCGTTCCTTACTCCGCGGAGGAGGGGCCCTTGAGGGGGAGGTACTGTCATGGTCTTACCTTCTTACTGTTCTCCTTCGTTTGACATGTGCTGGCGGCCATCTTGGTTTCTGGGTTTCTTGTAGCCTCCCACCCTGCGGCTTCTCCTTCCCACTGGGAGGAGCTGGATGCCTAGCTCATATATATAGGAGGTCTGTGGCTTCAGTTCCTTGCTTGGTCCTCCTGTGTTCACATGCTTCTAAGACTGCTGCTGCTTCTGGTTCCTGATCCTGGCCTCGTCTGACTACCCCGTTGGTTCCTGATCCTGGCTTCGTCTGACTACCCTGCTGGTTCCTGATCCAGGCTTCGTCTGACTACCCCGTTGGTTCCTGATCCTGGCTTCGTCTGACTACCCTGCTGGTTCCTGATCCAGGCTTCGTCTGACTACCCTTCTAGTTCCTGACCCCTGTCTACGCAAGACCCTGCTTCGGTTTAGCCATCCGTTTGGACTTTTGCTTACAGCTTGATTTGCAATAAAGCCTTCTTATTTCCACTTATCTCTTGTTGTACGTCTGGTTCATGGTTCCATGACACTGCAGCTGAGCTGACTCTCTAAAAAATGATATGCAAAGGGCATAAATGCGAGGGCATTATATGTGACGAATTAGCATGTTGATATGATGGAAGAGGAGGAGAAGGAGGATGAGAAAAGGAAGATTCAACCATATACCCTTGTTTGTGGTGGAAGGGGTGCATGAGAATACAGTGTATTCAGTACATTATAAACAACACATTTAAAGTGCCTTTATGTTCAGCCGCTTCCCTCTGGTGAAGTCGAGAATTCATGGTCAATCCAGGCATTGTTAATTTTTATAAGAGTCAACCTGTCAGCATTTTCAATTGACAGGCGGATACGCTTATCTGTTATAATGCCACCAGCAGCACTAAATACCCGCTCAGACAAAACGCTGGCAATAGGGCAGGCCAGCAAGTCCAGTTCGTGCCACGTAGACACCCAGTAGTTGTAAGGCACTGCGGGATAATAGAGGACGTTGACACGGTCTGCTATGTACTCCTTCACTATCCTCCGAAAATGTTCCCTCCTTGTGACACTAGGCAACGCATCAGGGTGAAGGTGCTGACAGGGTCTCACAAAACTGTCCCAGGCCTTGGAGAGTATTGCCCTGCCTCTGTTGGAACTGCTGTGTGTCCCTCTTGTCTCACCTTCTCGGTTGCCCAAGCAAGTACGGACTCTGCCGCTAGCGTTGTGAGATGGAAATTTTTGGAGCAATTTTTCAGCATGGACCTTCTGGTATTGCACCATTTTGCTCGTCCTCTCCACCTGAGGAATCAGAGATAAGAAGTAATCTGTGTTGTCTAAAATGCGTATAATGCGTGGGTCGCGGTAAAGGCAGCCTAACATGAAGTCAGCCATGTGTGCCAGAGTACCAACAGGGAAGGCTTCGCTGTCGTCATCAGGAGGATTACTGTCCATCTCTTCATCCTCTTCCTCCTCTTCTTCCCACCCATGCAGAACAGAAGGAATTAAACTTTCATGGGTACTACCCTATGTAGCGGAGGCAACCGTCTCCTGCTCCTCCTCCCCTTCATCGTCCAATTTGCGCTGAGAATATGGATGGAGGGTGGTCTGGCTTTCACCCTGTGTAATGTCTTCTTCCCCCATTTCCTCCTCTTCCACATGCAAAGCGTCCGCCTTAATTGTGAGCAGCGAGCGTTTGAGTAGACACAGAAGTGGGATGGTTACGCTGATAATAGCGTTATCGCCACTCACCATCTGTGTTGATTCCTCAAAGTTTCTTAAAACCTCAAAGAGGTTAGACATCCATGCCCACTCCTTACTTCTGATTAGCAGAAGCTGACTGGAAATGCGACGACCATGCAGCAGCTGGTATTCCACTACTGCCCTCTGCTGCTCACAAAGCCTGGCCAACATGTGGAACGTGGAGTTCCAGTACATGCTCACAACACACAACAGCCGGTGAGCTGGCAATTTCAAGCACTTTGACAGACCTGCTGAAGCTGTCAATGACTTGGATAAATGTGCACACAAGCGGCGCACCTTTACCAATAGCTCAGATAAATTAAGGTTAGTTTTGAGAAATCGCTGAACCACTAAGTTTAAAGGGAACCTGTCACCGGGATTTTGGGTATAGAGCTGTGGACATGGGTTGCCAGATCTCCGCTAGCACATCCGCAATATCCAGTCCCCATAGCTCTGTGTGCTTTTATTGTGTATAAAAACCGATTTGATACATATGCAAATTAACCTGAGATGAGTCAGAGCTTGAAAAAATGACTCTTCCCTGGTCACACAAGTAAGATATTACTCTTTAATGTTAATTTACATATGTATCAAATCGTTTTTTTTACACAATAAAAGCACAGAGAGCTATGGGGACTGGGTATTGCGGATGTGCTAGCGGCCATCTAGCAACCCATGTCCTCCGCTCTATACACAAAATCCCGGTGACAGGGTCCCTTTAAAACATGAGCTAGGCATAGGATGTGTGTGAGCTTGCCGAGCTCCAAAGCCGCCACCAAGTTACGGCCATTATCAGACACAACCATGCCTAGTTGTAGGTCGAGTGGCGAGAGCCACAGCTCTGCTGCGGTGTGCTGTTTGTCCCCTAAGCATATCAGCTTCAGCACGGCCTGTTGAGTCTTCCCCACTGCAGTACTACACTGCTTCCAGCTACCGGCTGATGGCTGACTGGTGCTGCGGATAATTCAGAGGTTGAAGTGGAGGAGGAGAAGTCGGGTTGGAGCCACTTACGTAGGTGCTGGCGGAAACCCTGATCGACGTAGGGCCCGCAATTCTCTGAGTCGTCAGCACCTGTGCCATCCCAGGGAATGAGTCTCTCCCGGCCTCCACAACGTTCACCAAATGTGCCGTCAGGGAAATGCACTTGTCCATGTGTCCGTGGTTAAGTGGACCTTCCCAGTAACTGCATTAGTCAGGGCACGTGTGACGTTTAGGGACACATATTGGTGTAAGGCGGGCATGGCACACCTTGAAATATAGTGGCGGCTGGGGACAGAGTACCGCGGTATGGCCGCCAACATCAGGCTGTGGAAGGCCTCATTGTCCACAAGCCTAAATGGAAACATTTCCAGGGCCAGTAATTTTGAAAGGTGCGCATTTAGTGCTATGGCCTGTGGGTGGGTGGCTGGGTATTTGCGTTTGCGTTCAAATGACTGGGTTAAAGACATTTGGACGCTGTGCTGGGACAGGGAAGTGGATGTGGTTGTGCTTGCGAAGGTCCAGGTGCAAGGCAGGAGGCATCCTCACCTTCGACAGACGATAGGCCAGCACATACCATAGGGGAAGAGGAGGCAGTGTTGTGACCTGCAGATACAGATTGTGGACACAGACGTTCGACCCACTTATTACAGTGCTTGGATGCCATGTGGCGGATCATGCTTGTAGTGGTGAGGTTGCTAGCGTTCACGTCCCGGCTCATTTTGGTGCAGCACAGGTTGCAAACTACTATTCTTTTGTCGTCCGCACTTTCCTCAAAAAAGCACCATACTGCGGAACACCTACAATAGAGCACAGGCAGTAACCGTGGTACGGTTACACTGACGCCAAATTATGCAGTGGGTCAGGACATGGGTATAATAGTCCATAGTTTTGTTTGTGATGCTAATTGCAGTGTGCCCAGGGTACTTTCACAGGGCCCTCCCAAGGTGTTATAACGCACGTCCTAGTTTAGGAATGACAGAGTAGTATAATGTCTCTGTATAGTAGTGGTAATTGTGTTAACGGTGTCTCCTACCTGGGTAAGGCTGGATTCCTGGCTCCTGGCTCACGTGCAATAAATTGAGTGTAGTGATAGGAGGAGTAATAGAGGGATTTTGCAGCAGAAATTGAGATCCAGACCTTTGGCAAAGTTCAAACTTGTCTCTACTGAGGGTAACTTTTATCCAAGCAAGATACAGCTTTAGTCTTAGGTCCCAGCAGGCTTTCAGCAATGTTTGGCAGTAGGGTTGAGCGTACCCTAACTGTAAAGTTTGGGTTGGTACCGAATTTTGGGATTTTTGGACCCCGGACCCGAACCGGAAAATTTCAGTAAAAGTTTGGGTTCGGATTCAGTGTTCAACGATTTCTTGGTGATTTCTTAAAGGCTGCAGAGCAGCCAATCAACAAGTGTTTAACTCTGTGCCCTTAGAAGCCATCACAGCCAGGCCTACTAATGGCATGGCTGTGATCGGCCAGAGCAGCATGTGACCCAGGCTCTATACAAGCTGAAGTCACGTAGCGCTGCACGTCACTCTGCTGTTACTAGTGTAGGGATAGGATGCTGCTGCTGTAAGGGAGAGAATAGAAAATAAACTTTAATCAGAACTGCAATTGAACTCAGCGATCTACATAGATTTTGTTTCAGTGGGTGCAGTGCACAATCTTTTTACCCTGCCCTGAGCCCAGTGACAGAGAAAAATAACTTTTATCCGTCTCTTAGTTAGGTGGGCGGCGGCGGCCATTTTATGCAATCTCAGTGCACCAGCACTGCATATGTGCTTTTTGTGACTTTGAAATCCAAGCTTGAAATACTGCAATAATTATCTGTGTTTAAAAAAAACACAAATTTTTGGCAATAGCCTACATCTGGTGCCTTTTCAGCATTAGTCATTGTACAATTTAAGTACAGCTATAATTTTCTGGGTTTTAAAAAACACCCTTTTTGGGCAAAATACACAATTTTACAAACCTTGCTGCACCTGTGCGTGTGAAATTCAAGCGTTATATACTGCTGTCATATTCTGTTATAAAAAAAAAACACCAATTTTTGGCAAAGTACTTAATATTGCAGCCTTTGCTGCATCTGTTATTGTTAAAATAAGCTTGAAATACAAGCAGGGTGCAAAAGCGGAGAAGCCGTCCCCTAGACAGTACGCCTACTACTGCCCACCGCAGCAAGGGACTGAGCACACTAAAGCCAGCTCCAAGGAGTTCCCTGGCGTGGCAGTTCTTCAGACAATTTGCTGACGATAAGACACGAGTGGTTTGCATGCTGTGCAATCAAAACCTGAAGCGAGGCATAAACGTTCTAAACCTGAGCACAACCTGAATGATCAGGCATCTAAGTGCAAAGCACGAGCTGCAGTGGAGTATACACCTCAAAAACCAAGAAAGGTGCTTCCTCTTCTGCTGCAGTCTTGGCCTCATCCACCTCTGGAGTGAAAGTGCCACCTGCCACCCCGCAAACAGAGGACGCCAGTAACACCACCACCTGGGTCACAAAGCATCTCCACAATGTCCCACGGAAGCGTTCAGCTCTCCATCTACCAAACACTGGAGCGGAAGAGGAAGTACCCCCCTACCCACCCACGATCCCTGGCCCTGAAGGCCAGCATTTCAAAATTACTGGCCTTTGAAATGCTGTCATTCCGTCTGGTGGAGACGGATATTTTAAAAAGCCTTATGGCGGTGGATGTCCCACAGTACGTCGTGCCCAGCCGCCACTACTTTTCCAGGCGTGCCATCCCTTCCTTGCACAACCAAGTAGGGGACAAAATCAGTTGTGCACTGCGCAACACCATCTGTGGCAAGGTCAACCTAACTGCGTCAGGGACATTATATCTCCATAACAGCACACTGGGTAAATGCAGTGACGGCTGGGCCTGAGGCGGATAGCAGTTTGCTGCATGTCTTTCTACCACCGAGGATTGCAGGGCGCTTCAGTTTGCCTCCTGTTGCTTCCTCCTCCTATTCTGCTTCCTCATCCTCATCTGGTCAGCGTAACACCTTCACCACCAACTTCAGCACAGCCAGTGGTAAACGACAGCAGGCAGTTTTAAAACGTATCTGTTTGGGGGACAAACCCCACACCACGCAGGAGCTGTGGACGGGCCTTGAACAACAGACCAATGAGTGGTTGGTGCCAGTAAGCCTCAAGCCCGGCCTAGTGGTGTGCGATAATGGGTAAAATCTCGTAGCAGCTCTGGGACTAGCCGGTTTGATTCAAATTCCTTGCCTGGTGTATATGCTGAATTTGGTGGTGCAGAGATTCCTTAAAAATTACCCTGATATGTCAGAGCTGCTGCATAAAGTGCGTGTCGTCTGTGTATGCTTTCGGCGTTCTCACCCTGCTGCTGCTCGCCTGTTAGCACTGCAGCGTAACTTCGGCCTTCCTGCTCACCGCCTCATATGAGACGTGCCCACAAGGTGGAACTCCACCTTGCACATGCTGGCCAGACTGTGCGAGCAGCAGCCGGCGATAGTGGAGTTTCAGCTGCAGCACGCACGGATGAGTCGCTCTGCAGAACTGCAACACTTTACCGCCAATGACTGGGCCTCCATGCGAGACCTGTGTTCCTTGTTGCGCTGTTTAGAGTACTCCACCAACATGACCAGTGCCGATAACGTCGTTCTCAGCGTTACTATCCCACTTCTATGCCTCCTTGAGAAAACGCTGCTGGGGATGATGGAAGAGGATGTGGCACAGGAGGAGGAGGAAGAGGGATCATTTCAAAGGGTTTCCAGCCAGTCATTCACAAGTGGCTACAAGGGTGGGTTCCTGCACCCACAAACGCCAGGTACACAGTTGTCCAGCCAGGGCACAGTTCTGGAGGATGACGAGGTGAAGGATGAGGAGGAGGAGATGGAGGAGGAACCATGTTCACAGCAGGGTGGCACCCAGACCAGCTCATGGCCATCACTGGTGTGTGGCTAGGGAGATACAGAGGACACAGATGATACACCTCCTACAGTGGACAGCTTTTTGTTACCTCTGGGCAGCCTGGCACACATCAGCGATTACATGCTGCAGTGTCTCCGCAACGACTGCCGAGTTGCCCACATTCAAACTTGTGCTGATTACTGGGTGGCCACGCTGCTGGATCCCCGTTACAAGGACAAATTACCGCCTTTAATTGCAATAAAATGAAATAAAATGAGTCACTAGGTTTCAACGGTACTTGGTTTCAACGGTACCGTCTTTAATTCCCTTACTGGAGCGTGATCGTAAGATGCGTGAGTACAAGCGCACGCTGGTAGACGCGCTGCTGATGGCATTCCCACCTGACAGCGGGGGCACAGTGGAAGCATAATGCGAAGGCAGAGGAGGAGGAAGAGGTCGCCAGCGCAGCTGGGGCACCGCTAGAACCTCAGAAGGCAGAGTTAGCATGGCCGAAATGTGGAAAAGCTTTGTCAGCACGCTGTAACAACCAGCACCACCAGTTGATATGGAACGTCTTAGCAGGAGGCAGCATTTCACCAACATGGTGGAGCAGTATGTATGCACACGCCTACACGTATTGAATGACAGGTCTGCCCCCTTCAACTTCTGGGTCTCCAAATTGGGCACATGGCCTGAGCTTGCCCTTTACGCCTTGGAGGTGCTGGCCTGCCCTGCAGCTAGTGTATTATCTGAACGTGTGTTTATCACGGCAGAGGCGTTATCACAGACAAGCGCAGCTGCCTGTCCACAGCCAATGTGGACAAGTTTACGTTCATTAAAATGAACCAAGCAAGGATCCCACAGGACTTGTCTGGACCTTGTGCAGAATAGACATGTATACCGGCCTTAACCAGCCATTGTTATACTGCAGCGCAATTGCTCATTCTTGTTTTTTGTTTATTTCTCACTCTTTTGGAGTGTACTCTAATTAAAAAAATAAATAAATATCAAAAACCAGTGTTGTCTACCTCGTCCTCCTCCACCGCTGCTTCCACCTACACCGCTGTGTCCACCGCCTCCTCAAACTTCTACTCCATATGGACCTCCACCTTATAAATCACATTTTTTTTTTATTTGTATGTATTTTATTTGATGTCATTTCAATATTTAATCTGTTGCATTTTTGGGTGAAATTCACCAATTTTTGGGTGTGATATATCACTGCTATACCCAGTAGACAGGTAAAAAAAAATCACAAATTTGTCTGTTACATTTCTAAGTGAAGTTCACCAATTTTTGGGTGTGATATACCACTGCTATACCTAGTAGACATGTAAAAAAAAATCACTAATTTGTCTGTTACATTTTCGTTTGAAATGCACTAATTTTTGGTGTGATATACCACTGCTCTAACTAGTAGACAGGTAAAAAAAATCACTAATTTGTCTGTTACATTTTCGGGTGAAATTCACCAATTTTTGGCTGTGATATACCCCTGCTCTACCTAGTTAACAGCTTAATACATTTCACTAATTTTTCTGTTACATTTTCGGGTGACATTCAACAATTTTTGGCTGTGATAGACCCCTGCTCTACCTCATAGACAGGCTAATAAATTTTACATTCTTGGGTTGACATTTTACAATTTTTTGTCGTGAATAAACCCTTGCTCTGCATAGATGACAGGGACCAAAATTTTTAAAAATAACCTGTTCCATTGGTGGATGACATTATCCCATTTCTGGCGATGAAAAACCCCTGCTCCGCATAGGTGACAGGGACTTAAATTTCTAAAATTCATCTTTAATTAGCCCTTTCATTCGATCCTTCTGCTTTAATAACTTGTCCCACATTTCCACTTCATCCCATTGCAGCCATTGACCTCCCTCTCCTGCGTGGGACCCTGATTTGACGATAACCATGATCAACATGGTAGGCTCAGAAAAGATCATCAAAAGTTGATAAAGAATATATCCAAATGGATCATGGACATCACAGGGAAATGTGATCAGGTAGAAGTTATCTAGAGTCAACAAAGCGGCAGCAGGGCCTCTCCGGGCTAACGTTTACAAATCCAAAATACCCCAGTGACATTCCCTATAATTTTTTATTAATCATTCCAATAAAAGGGCATCTTAAGAGTATTGTATTGTTATTTATCGCCACTATCTCCCCGAGTCGGGAGTGGGTAATTGCCGCCCGCCCCCTCCTTTCCTTTAATTCTTCTGCTTTAATAATTTGTCCCACATTTCCGCTCGATCACAATAAAATTTCATCCATTGATCTCCCTTGGATGTGGTCTCTCTTTCTCACGCTCCCTCTCCAGTATGGAACCCTGATTAGCCGGTAACCGTGATCAACATGGTAGGCACAGAAAAGAACATCGAAAGTTGATAGAGCAGATATCCAATTGGATCGTGAACATCAGGAGGACGTGCGACATAGTGGGGCAGTATGTTTGCACACGCCTACACGAACTGACTGATGGTTCTGCCCCCTGCAATTTCTGGGTCTCCAAATTGGGCACATGGCCTGAGCTTGCCCTTTACGCCTTGGAGTTGCTAGCCTGCCCAGCACCCAGTGTATTGTCTGAACGTGTGTTTAGCACAACTGCAGGGGGTTATCACAGGTTATACTTCCCAATGTTTTGGGGTATACCCTAATTTTTAAAAATATAAATACATTTAAAACAAAAAAGCAGTGTAGGCTACCTCCTCCTCCTCCTCCTCCACTGCCGCTTCCTCCGACACCGCCACATCCACCGCCTCCTTAAGCTTCTACTCCATATGGACCTCGTCCTCCTAGATCAAGATTATTATTTATTTATTTTGCAACTTGAAGAGAAGCATGTTCAGCTTCTGCGCCGTTGGATGCGTGCACACATACTGCTGTCTCTTGGCAATTGCTTTGGTGATCTATTGCTGACAGAATGACTGACGAGGAGTAGGAGCAGGAGCATCTGGACCAGCAGAAGATGGGAATGACAGACAGCTCCCTTCGGCTGAGGTGGTGGACCACCACATCGGAGCCACGGTTATCCCAGGCCACTGCATGGCAATGCTGCATATTTTGATGCAGGGTAGTAGTGCCAACATTGGCACCCTGGCCATGCTTCATCTTCTGCCCACATATTCTACATATAGCCACGTTAACCTCCTCTCGTAGCAAAAAAAACCTGTGGGACTAATTATCACAAAATGTGACATCACAGGGCTGGCTGGCTGCTGATTGGCTGCATGCAGGCTTGTCAATCTGGGTGATCCCGCTTTCTCAGAGTTCCTTGCCCTATGTCCTCAGTCCTCACTATGTGTAGCTGCCATTTTAGGAAAATTGTGATTCGTTACCATGAAGCGCGAGGAAATTCGTATTTGTTGCAAATTTTATTCCTGATATTCGGATCGAATTCCACTTTGTCAGCTTCAATTCGCTCATCTCTAATTATAGACTATGGCTTCAAGCCAGATACAGAGTCTTTTCACATTGCACATCACGAAGACCGTAGTAATTAGTCAACTCCACAGCAGCACATTAGTGGAAGCCTTTACCTCGATTGCAATTACCCCACCCTTTTTTCCTCTCTTATCCCCTCCCTCCTTTCAGACTTTTCTTTTTTATTTCAGTTCAAGGTATACACTGTTTTCTGAATATTCTTTGAATAAAAATCAAAAATACTGTTTACTTAAGATTGTTTAACACAATTACAGATGATCACATATAGCCCACAATTTACTGTGTACATCGCCTATTCTACTAGGACTCAACAGATATCACAGTGATTGGCAGGTTGTGAAGGACTATAGTCATAGACATTCATTGTTTTTGTACTGTACTAGCATCTTGAGTGATGCCATACTATTTCACTTTGTGAATGTTTCACATGCTTTACCCATCAGTGATATTGTTCTATTACAATAGAAAGAGATTTGAAAAGAAACGTTTTTTTTTTTCTGTTTACTTTGATCCTTCATTTCTAGGTTCTGTGTTTCTTTAATCTTATATATTATGCACAGTTATGAGTTTCTGTCAAACTCTAAATGCAGTATTTCAGCATTAAATCTTTCCCATAAACTAATCACTGTCAAACACACCCAGGGTAAGATTTACTAAGCTAAGAGCACCAGAAATCTGGCTTAATTGAGCTTTCTCATCTGAGACATTGGTGGCATTTAACTAGGCTATGCCTGCAATGTCAGATATTGCAGGTTCCACCTCTGGGACCTGTATCTATCTGGAGAACAGGACCCTGGAAGGGAGCATAGAGAAGCCACACATGCGCAGTTGCGCTTTATTCATTCCTATGGGGCTGCTGAAAAAAGCTAAATCTGGCTTAGCTATCTCCATCAGTCCCATAGAAGTGAATGGAGTGGTGATCGCTCAGCTATTTTCGCAACCCCCATAGAAATGAACGGAGAGCATGTTTTGCATTTGCAGTGCAATCTCCTTAACTTGCGGGGGCCTGTTCTGGACATAGGTGCAGGTCCCAGAGGTGGGACCCACATCTATCAGACATTGGTTTCATATCCTAGCAATATACCACCAATGTCTCAGACAAGACAACTCTTTTAATTTGTGCCGAAATCTGGTCTACACGACTTGTACCACATTCCGTATGTGTTGTAGACACTTCTTGCACAACACATAACAAGCTGGCATGCTTTGCGCAAAGTGCTGGCACAAAGTAAGCCAACCAATAGGTTAGACAAGTGTCTTAAGATGCACTAAATGTATCACCTGGCTGAAGAACTTTGATAGATTTTGCACATATGTCAGCTGCCCTGTCTAAATAGACATAATTAGTAAATCTGTTCCGCTATCTTCATTCTGATTTCTACATACAGACGTGGACAAAATTGTTGGTACCCTTTGGTCAATGAAAGAAAAAGTCACAATGGTCACAGAAATAACTTTAATCTGACAAAAGTAATAATAAATTAAAATTCTATAAATGTTAACCAATGAAAGTCAGACATTGTTTTTCAACCATGCTTCAACAGAATTATGTAAAAAAATAAACTCATGAAACAGGCATGGACAAAAATGATGGTACCCCTAACTTAATATTTTGTTGCGCAACCTTTTGAGGCAATCACTGCAATCAAACGCTTCCTGTAACTGTCAATGAGACATCTGCACCTCTCAGCAGGTATTTTGGCCCACTCCTCATGAGCAAACTGCTCCAGTTGTGTCCGGTTTGAAGGGTGCCTTTTCCAGACTGCATGTTTCAGCTCCTTCCAAAGATGCTCAATAGGATTGAGGTCAGGGCTCATAGAAGGCCACTTTAGAATAGTCCAATTTTTTCCTCTTAGCCATTCTTGGGTGTTTTTAGCGGTGTGTTTTGGGTCATTGTCCTGTTGCAAGACCCATGACCTGCGACTGAGACCAAGCTTTCTGACACTGGCTAGTACATTTCTCTCTAGAATTCCTTGATAGTCTTGAGATTTCATTGTACCCTGCACAGATTCAAGACACCCTGTGCCAGACGCAGCAAAGCAGCCCCAGAACATAACAGAGCCTCCTCCATGTTTCACAGTAGGGACAGTGTTCTTTTCTTGATATGCTTCATTTTTTCGTCTGTGAACATACAGCTGATGTGCCTTGGCAAAAACTTCGATTTTTGTCTCATCTGTCCACAGGACATTCTCCCAGAAGCTTTGTGGCTTGTCAACATGTAGTTTGGCATATTCCAGTCTTGCTTTTTTATGATTCGTTTTCAACAATGGTGTCCTCCTTGGTCGTCTCCCATGTAGTCCACTTTGGCTCAAACAACGACGGATGGTGCGATCTGACACTGATGTTCCTTGAGCATGAAGTTCACCTTGAATCTCTTTAGAAGTCTTTCTAGGCTCTTTTGTTACCATTCGGATTATCCGTCTCTTAGATTTGTCATCAATTTTCCTCCTGCGGCCACGTCCAGGGAGGTTGGCTACAGTCCCATGGATCTTAAACTTATGAATAATATGTGCAACTGTACTCACAGGAACATCTAGTTGCTTGGAGATGGTCTTATAGCCTTTACCTTTAACATGCTTGTCTATAATTTTCTTTCTGATCTCTTGAGACAGCTCTTTCCTTTGCTTCCTCTGGTCCATGTCGAGTGTGGTACACACCATATCACCAAACAACACAGTGATTACCTGGAGCCATATATATAGGCCCAATGGCTGATTACAAGGTTGTAGACACCTGTGATGCTAATTAGTGGACACACCTTGAATTAACATGTCCCTTTGGTCACATTATGTTCTGTGTTTTCTAGGGGTACCATCATTTTTGTCCATGCCTGTTTCATGAGTTTATTTTTTTACATAATTCTGTTGAAGCATGGTTGAAAAACAATGTCTGACTTTCATTGGTTAACATTTATAGAATTTTAATTTATTATTACTTTTGTCAGATTAAAGTTATTTCTGTGACCATTGTGACTTTTTCTTTCATTGACCAAAGGGTACCAACAATTTTGTCCACGTCTGTATATGTAAACACATATTGATCAATTATCGATGATAAAATATAATAACCTATCTCTAAATTACAGGTATAAAACAAATTCACATATCTGAGATATTACCTTTAATGTGTCCCTGAGGCATGGAAGGTCATACACTTAATATATGACCATATATTTAGTTCTTCCTTAGATGGCAGATGTCATGGCTTAGGTGAAACACTTTAATCTCATATAGAGCTACTTAAAGTTAAAAGCAAAAAATCAATAGCCAAAGATAAGTAAATCTATACTGACTCAAGATCTTAGGAGAAATCCAAGAACGACACTGAGTAATGTGCTGGTACAGGGAGACATCAATCCTTTACAGTAGTGTACAATAACTAGTTATAATAAATTAAAATAGCATTACATCATAATATGTAACTTATTTAGTATAAACCTCCTTTTTTGTTGGATCTGTAGACTGAATTGAATGTCCCCCTTTTGGGTATTTCTCTTTCTAGTGTTTGGATCTACAGTATGTTTTCCTGATACAAAGCTCCAAATATTCAACATAGATGTAGAGATATAAAAAAAATGCTGCTGCCTGAAGAGCCACCACTAAAGGGAGCATGAGATGATTTACTGATTATTGTCTTAATATTTTGCGTGGAACTGTGCTTTTCTGAAAAAAAATATAATAATAACTCCAAATTTTCTGCGTAGAGCTGAATTATAAAAACGCGCACACCTACAAAAAAAGTCAGTTAAAAACGGACACACTGTCAGTTTTTCATGGCCATTTTGCATCAGTGTGTGCATCCATTTTCTGGCCGTGTGTCTGTTTATAATGTCCGTTTTACATCAGTTTTTCATGTCCGTTTTTAAATGGATGAATTTGATTGGCAGTTATTTCTAGACCCACCCTTCTAAGAACACTTACAGGATGGTAGGCCCCCTGCAAAAAAAATGGCCCCCATAGTGTAGGATTTTTTTTTACTGTCCCCAGCTTTAATGTCACCCATGTAGGCCCCCTGGTAAAATAATGTCCCCCATAATGTATGATTATTTATTTTTTATCGCCCCCAGATTTAATAATGCCCCCAATGTATTCCCCCATATTAAATAATGTCCCCCATGGTTTAAATAATGCCCTTTAATGGCCCACCACTGTTTACAAAAAAATAAAATAAAAATCACCTTATCCACTGGCTCACGCTGCAGCAGTCTCTTCTCTCTTCACTGAATGGGTCCTGCCTAGTGATGAGCGGCAGGTGCCATATTCGATTTCGACGAAATTCGCAAATATTCGATAGAATATTCGTCGAAATCAAATATTCGTCATTATTCTTGTTATCGCGATTAATATGCGATTTAAATAATCGAATTTCGATTTTAACTTAAAGGCTACTCTCCTATTGAAATAGCAATGCGATTAATTCAAGTTATAATAATCGAATTTCGATTTTAACTTAGCACTGCTATATTCCATATTCGTTAATTCTAGCCTAATATGGAATATAGCAGTGCTAAGTTAAAATCGAAATTCGATTATTATAACTTGAATTAATCGCATTGCTATTTCAATAGGAGAGTAGCCTTTAAGTTAAAATCGAAATTCGATTATTCTAACTTGAAAAAATCGAATTGCGATTTCAACGTAATTCTCAAATCCGACAGTACATTCTAGTATATGGAGACGTTCCCATGGTGATGGGGACGCTCCATGAGCACGGAAGTCAGCAGAAGCGGCAACGGGCACTGACTGGAGCAGCCAGGAAGCCAGGAATCCAAAGGACAGGTAAGAACAACTTTAGGGAAGTGGGAAAGAAAAAAATATAACAATAAAAAAATAAAATCAAAAAAAATATTTGAAATATTGAATTGATATCACTATATTCAAAATATTCGCGAATTAGCGAAGTGCCGATATTCGCGAAAAAAATTCGATATTCGAATATTCGCGCTCAACACTAGTCCTGCCGAAGGTTCGCAATGACGTCTCTGCGCACTCCCACGTGGTTACGTCACCACGCATATCACAGGTCCTTCAGCAGGTCCTGCTCAATCAAGATAGGAGAGACTGCCGCGCCGCGAGCAAGTGGATGAGGTGAGGTTTTTTTTTACTCCTGGGTAAAGTGTACCTGTTTTTAATGGCCATTAGATGGGTATACTCCTGTCAATCTGCCGTTAAAAATGGACCCATTGATTCCAATGGGTCCGTCTGACTGTGAAAACGGCCATAAATAGGACGTGTCCTATTTTTGGACGGACGCTATTCACTAGCCGTTAAAAGAACGGCCATGTGAATAGCCCCATAGACTTTCATTGGTGCTAAAAATGGCCGTGTGATAGCCGTTACTTAGACGCCCACCACGCGGCCATTATTCACTGTCGTTTGCATGAGGCTTAAGGGAACTTTAGGCACTTACTGCAAACTGATGTCAGTGTATAAATGGTATTGTCATGGCGCAGTGTGGTAAATACACTTCACACTGAACACAGAAGCGAAGGGAAAAGGTACTAGGCCTGAAACTTAGGGAAAGGGAAATAGTCACACCTAGTGAGTCCCTATGCCAAGCCCTGACTGCTATCAGTATTAACAGACCTTGATGGTAGGAATGTTCATACTCAGGAACCTAAGCCCAATCTCCCCCTAACAGGGCCCTGCAGATAGTGTCAGGGCATGGAAGGCCTATTTCTCCCCAGATGAAGGAATAGGAGACCCCTTCAGGCCTAATATCAGGAGGTAGGAGAAAACAACAAAGAACAAAGAAGATACGCTTAACTTCCAGAAGTATGCGAACGGGCAGGAACTCAGAGAGAACCAACACCAGGACTTCCACAAACAAGGAGCTATCATCCACATAGGATGATGGGTGAGACCAGACTAACTAGAGGAGAAGGAATGGCCAATTAAGCTACACCTGAGACAAGAGTTGTGGTCATCCCCAGCAATAACACAGAAAAGTGAAACTAAAAGACGTCAATCACGTGCAGCCAGTCTCTTAGATCTTCTAGTCACTTCTAGAAGAGCTCCATCTAGTGGCTAAAGCAGAAAAGTAAAATGTTATAATTTGATTATGGCAGAGGATTTCAAGTTCTCTTTAAAAATAAGCTCGAACCACTTCAAAAATATAGGGGTGGGTGGTGGGAATAGGTTCGTTTATGAACTGATATATTCCACTTTTGGATTTTGTCACAAAATGGAGTGCGTTAAAATCTGTGACTTTTCCCTGATCTCGACACTTTTCGGACAGAACAATAAAAGTGAGCATTGAGTGGGTGGGGAAGAGGGCGGGACAGCAGGTCCATCTCATTCATCATTTTCTACACCAGTTTGTGGCATAGAAAATGGCTTAAATCTATGTCTGCAAGGCAGCTGGTGTTGATTTAAGTCTGTCGTTATTACGATCCCTCCCGTGACAGAGATTAGAAGATCTGAGAGACTTGTATCATGTATGGTTATCTGACAGCCTCTTGGTTTTCACTTTGCATTGTTGTTGTTGGTATGACCATACCTCTTGTTTCAGGTGTAGCTTGTGGTCATTGCTGTTTCTCTATTTAGTCTGGACTCACACTTCTTACCATGTGGTTGATATTATCTGCCTGGAGTTGGAAGCTGGTGTGTTGTCCTCTTCTGAGTTCTCATCCATTTTCTATTGAAGATAAGTATAATCCCCCTTGTATTTTGTTTTACCCCTTTTGCTCATTGTTTCCTATGCCTCAGGGAGACGCTGGTTCGTTCATCTGGGAAGGAACAAGGGGTCTCTGACCCTTTCACTATGCCTAGGGATTTTCAGGGTTTCTAGGGCCTAGGTATACGGTGTATAAATATTCCCACCTTTAGGGTCTATTCATAGGTTTAGGGTTTCCTAGGTGGTGACCTTTTCCTTTCCCTAGCCGTGAGGCTTAGTTTTGGGTCATTTTCCTTCTGTTGTCATTCTGATGTTCCTCCCCTCCCTCTACATTGTGACATTATCAACCCCAGAAAAAAATGAAATTTTATTTGTGGCAGTGCAGCGATGGATACTATTTCTGCACAGGTTGAACAACTGCAGAGGCTGTCTTTGGAGGTAGCTGACCTCCGCACGACCGTCTCACAGATCCAGAGACCATAGACGGCTGGTTCCGGCAGCGAGAACCAGGCCTGCCCTGGACCTAAAGTTGCTCTCCTGGACAGATTTTCCGAGGGAAGTGACAACTTTATTCGGTTCAGGGTGTCATGCAAATCATATTTTAAACTACGTCCTAACTCTTCTAGGGAAAAGAGTTAAAGAGTAGGTATAGTCATTTTGTTAATTAAAGGTGATGCTCAATCTTGGGCTTTTTCGTTGCCGACCGGATCACAGTCCCTCTGGTCGGTAGATTAATTTTTCAGAGCTCTAGGTATTATCTACGATAACCCAGATTGGATCTCCCTGGCCGACACTAAGTTGCGTGGCTTACGGCAGCGAAAGCGTTCTGCGGAAACCTATTGCTCTGAATTTAGGAGATATGAATACGGAGTGAAATTATCTAGTCAATTTTGTCAAGGGCTATCCAAGAGCCTGAAGGACGCGTTGGCTTTTCATGAATATCCTGAGTCATTGGAAGCAGCTATGTCTCTTGCTGTATGTATTGATAGATGCCTGTGGGAGAGATCTAAGGTTCCTCTGTCACGGGAAGGGAAGATAGAAGGAAGTGCACCTCTAGACTGCCACCCTCAACTCTGTCCCTGCCTACTTGCACCACCCGCCCTAGGTGAAGGGGCACAACTGGGCGACGGTCCCTAACCTCTGTAAGTGACGGGTAGGGGAGGAAGGAACAGAGAGGGTACCAGACAGCTAGGCTGAGAACAGTACGCAAGATGCAGGCAGACAAATGGGACAAGGAAGTGGAAAAGAGAGAGGTACTTTGTGAAGGAGAAGGCAAAGGCGGGTCAGCTAGCCGAGGTCTGTCCGGGAGGTCACGTTAATACCAAGGGAAGAGGCAGGTGGCGAATCTGAGAACGAGCCAAGGTCAGAATCCGAGATGTAGCGTCAAAACCAAGGGAGCAGGCAAAGGGAGGTCAGGAAACGGTCAAGGTTAAATTACAGAGGTCAATCAATAGAGTAGCTAACAATACACACAGCCTAAGAGACTAAAATCACAGGCAACCTGTAGCCAGAAGGCCACCTGTATTTATAGTGGGGAGTGAGGGTCATGTGACGTGGCCAGCGTCACATGACCGACAGACAGACAAGTCGAGCACCGAGTGATCAGCTCGGCGCTCAAAGCAGACCTAGGAGCCGGGAGCCTCGCAGCTAACAAAGCTGCCCTGGGAACGAGGCCCAACACAGATCCTCACTCCCGAAGCTAAGCAGCAGGTCTGCGGCAGATGGGAGACCGAGTGCGCCTTTGGCACCCTGTTACATCCTGACTCTCAGTACATATTATCATATAAGGTGGCGTATTCCTCCGACTCTTTGGGTAAAGAAACACTTTAGCTCATGTCTGGTGACAAACCAATGCAGCTGGGGGGGGAGCATCCCCTGGATCTGGTGATAAGAACTTTAGACTTAAGTTGAGACCCTTCTTTTTCTGTGGAAAAAGGGGACATTTTGTTAACGCATGTCCTTATGTTCAGCGGCAGGGTAAAAAAGAAAAAAAAAATGTGTTTAATCCTCATCTCACTCTTTGTGGTATGGGTGGGGAATCTGAGAATTTACTTTTGTCATTTGCCGGTAGTTCCCAATTTCTCCTGCCTGACAAGGTGGTGCTAGATTCCAAAACGATAGGAATTGAAGTGCTTATTGACAGTGGGGCAGGGGTAACCTCGTTGATGGTCAGTTTGTCCATATGTATTGATTGAGTGCATTAGAAAAAAAAATATTGCAGTGTTTTCTATTGATTCTGCTCCTCTCACACAGAAATGTTTATCAAAATTGGTACAGGACATCCGTGTGTTAAAGGTGGGTGATTTTCATCAAAAATCCATTTTTTGTTTTGTGCTGGAGGGTCTGCCTGCTCCCTTGGTGTTAGGGTTACCATGGTTAAGCAAACATAACCCTACCAAGCGAGACAGATTCTTGATTGGAGTGATTATTGCATCGACAACTGTCTTAGCACTTCACTTTCTGTGGTAGCCACTAAAGTTATACCTTCGTTTATTTCTGATTTTTCTAATGTATTTGCTGAAAGGGGAAACCAGGAGTTACCTCCACATCGGGAGTATGATTTCCCCGTCAACCTTGTTCCCGAAGATAGGTTCCCCAAGTCTCAGTTGTATAATCTTTCTGAACCCAAAAGAGCAGCCATGCGAGACTATATCAACAAGAGTTTGGCTAAAGGTCATATTAGACCATCCAAATCCCCAGTGGATGCAGGGTTCTTCTTTGTTAAGAAAAAGGACAGAACTCTTAGGCCATGTTTGGACTTCCGTGAGCTTAATTGCATTACTGTCCGTGATCCTTATCCCCTTCCTTTGATCTCAGATTTGTTCAAACAGATTGTCGGTGTCAAAGTGTTCTCGAAGTTGGATTTGAGGAGGGGGCATATAATCTGATAAGGATCAAGGGGGGGAACGAATGGAAGATGGCCTTTAATACCCCCGAGGGTCATTTTGAAAATATGGTCATGCTTTTTAGGTTAGCCAATGCTCATGCAGTTTTTCAACATTTCATCAATGCCATCTTTCGTCATCTGGTAGGCAGGTTTGTTGTGGTGTATCTGGATGATATTCTGATTTATTCTGCTGACATGGAGACACATCAGGATCACGTAAGACAAGTGTTACAGATCCTAAGAGAGAATAAACTGTATGCTAAGATGGAGAAGTGTGTATTTGCAGGAAAATGTCAGGAGGACCTCCGTCCCTGAGCTGAATCTCAAGAGGCTGAATCTCTTGAGAACATGGGTCAAGGAGCAAGACAACAGCCCTAAGCACACAATTTGTTCACTCAAAGAATGGTCAAATAAGATTAAAATTAAAGTTTTGAAATGACCAATTCACAGTCCTGATTATAAGCCAATAGAAAAATTGGGGAAGGACCTGAAGTAATCAAATCAAGGGAGGAAACTAGTGTTGGGCGAGCATGCTCCGCCAAACACCTTTTTCACTTGAGCATCGCGATGCTAGGCACATCACGGTGTTTGGCTGAACAACGTGTGTGCTCAAGCGTGTTTCTCGAGTCTCCTCCCCTTTCATCAATAAATGTGCAGGGTAGTAGTGCCACTCACTGTAATGCCATAGCCATGTTAGTTACTGACATTACAGTGATTGGCTGGTCGGAACGTGTCATCGGGTGCTATATAACCCAATGACACGTGGTTAGGCTCACAGGGCGAGCAGCAGCAGAAAGTACAGATAGTGTAGGGAGAGGAATTGTGTTTTTTAGGGAGTTTTGAGCACCATAGTATTCGGCCCGAACACATTGCTATATTCATGTGCTCAGCCGAGCACCGAGTATTATGGAAGTCAATGGGAGACAACTAGGCACCCCCTGCTTAGAAGAGAAGAGGGTGTCTGGTTCATAAAAAATAGTTTATAAATTGATAGAAACCCCATCAAAATGGTTTGGAAACAGCATTAAGAGGATAGCTGGATGCATATTAGACTCCTAATATGCATACAATAGACAACCACACAAAGGCTGTATGCCATAATGGCAGCCTTGCGCACTATGAGATATTCCAAACCAGTTCTCATCTGACTGAGAACCAGTAAACCTCAAAGTTAATTTGCATCTGTTGGATGGCTTGTGTGGACCTGCACACCTAGATCAATATCATTAGGGCGACAACAAGTTTTCTGGTTGTCCTAAAATAATATTCAATAACCTTTCTATACAGTTTTGTCATGTAAAACTCATTTGCATAAACATGGGCATATGGAAAAGACATGCAAATGAGCAGAATTTACCTTGGTTTTCAGCTGTCATAAGACTATTGAGTTATGAATAGCGCCCTCTATTGGTTTCACAGTCTTATGACAAGACAAATATTCTTGTCAGAAGAGTATGAAACCAATAGAGGGTGCTATTGAGTTATGAACAGCGCCTTCTATTGGTTTCACAGTTTTATGACGAGACAAATATTCTTCAGTAATGTCAAATCTGCTAGACCACAGCACTCTTTCTAAATCTGGCAAAAGTGGGTGCACGTCTGGGTTTTGTTCTGTGTATCATAAAGATTTAGACAGAACTCCAATGGTAATGATGATAATCAGTGAATATTTTTTTCATATAATTTCAGCCGGGCACAGTGGTACACAAGTCGCAACGTTTCGGGCTAACATTAGCCCTTCTTCAGGCTGATAAAAAATAGAATGACAAAAACATATCTGTAAGGTGTGCACTAGTATTGCATACACAACAAAACAGCAAATGTACATAATTCATGTATAAGAATACTCCATGGACATGATTCTTAGAAATATGAGAATTTTACTAACACATGATTAGTTTGAATAAACATGATTTTTTGTAAAAAAACTTGATGACATGATTGATAACATCTAAACAGTACATTAGCTGTGGGACAAGAGCTTATGGCGGGTAGGTGCTAATATCCAACAAACAGTCCATACAAATAGTAGGGTAGGTAGATGCTGTATCCTGGTCAGATCAGATATGTGATGGTATAACAATTATCAGGGATGTGATCCGAGATCAATACTAGGCACTAGGTGACTAAAGGCAGGCTGAAATGATGAAAACCTAAACAGGCAACAACACAAGGCAATGGTGGGAGTGTAAAGACAAGGTCCTAGAAAGGAGCGGACAATGTAAGACCATATCCCATACTGAAAAAGGCTAGATATAATGGAGCCCTGAGCTCAAAACTCACCAATAACGAGACCACATGTAGAATGCAGCCAGCACTAGCCTGTGGTGCGGAGTGCCAAGATAAATACCGGCAAGGAATCCCTGATTGGTGGCCAGGGGTCACGTGTCCACCCATGTGGGTGGGAGAGCCTGAGAGTGCGGTACAGCATTTATCACTTGTGACTAAGCTGGGCATGCACAGAGTGAAGGAAGAGCGCTCTCAGGATGAGAATGTAAATCTAGCCTGTGACGCAAGCATCACATGGATGCGCATGCGTCGAACGAGGCGCATCTACCGTAGGCCACCTGAGAAGAGTGCAAATAGATGGTCTTAAGGCCATATATCTAGATAACCTAGGGTTGCAAGTAAAAGTTGAGAATAGGTAGCCATGTATTAAAAATGAGCTGGACTGTAGCTTAATAGAAGGGGAACCGTACATCCACCTTAATAAAAAGAACAGGGGCAATAGCACATATATATATATATATATATATATATATATATATATATATATATAAATTATACATATAGAGTGTGGTAATATTACATAGTAGAAGTAGACATGAAATACCACATATTGCTAAGAGAAACATAAACTATAGGATACTGGAAGTCATGACGGATGGACCGTAGAACGTGCTTGGCGGATGTCTTCACCAGCTACTGGACGATTCCGGTCCTAAAAGGTGAATGAGAAAAACAAACATTAGAATATCTCATAAGGGAAGTTTATAACATTATTCATTCAAGGTAATCCCTATTGAGTCCAATAGGTTGCAGAGTACTTAGGTGTCGAATCCACGCCATCTCTCTCTCCCGTAACAGCATTTGACAATAACCTCCTCTCCTCAGGGGGTGAATCCATTTTATCACTTGAAACCGTAGTTGGCTGATGGCATGTTTTTGTGAAATAAAATGCTCAACTAGTGGGGTGTCTGCCTTTTTGACCCGAATATTCGATTTATGCTGACAAATACACTCCTTCATTTTTTGAATGGTCTGGCCCATTTAGCCAAGGCCAGAAGGGCATTTGATCAGATAGATCACATAGATGGTCTGGCATGAAAAGTGACCCTGGATATTTTTATGTTTTGCCTGTAGTGGGATGGGTGAAAGTCGGGCCCATGGTGACATTGCTGCATTGGGCACATGAGAGGCATGGGTACGTGCCTCTATTAGGGGAGCCTGTAATAGTAGTCTGTATACTATTGCCCTTGCTGGGTCCGAGGTCCGATTTTACAAGCATATCCTTAATATTCCTAGCCCTCTTATATGACATAAATGGAATTTCAGGAAAAATGTTAGGGAAATTATTTGTCAAAATGTGCCAATGCCTATACACAATTTTTTTAATATCCGTACTCTGGTGAGAAAATGTAGTGACACACGGAATGCGTTTCTGAAGGGATTTGTCGGTTGATGGTTTCAGGATCAATAGGTTTGTTCTGGACATGTCTGCTACTTTATGAGTATGATTTCAAAGAATATGGGTGGGGAAACCCCTAGCAATGAACTTCTGTGACGTCAACAATGGATGGGTCTGAAACAATGCGCTTGACTCTCATCAACTGGGATCGTGGAAGGGACCGGATAAGGCCAGAGGAATGGAAGCTATTGAACCTAAGTAAACTATTTTTGTCAGTCGGTTTTGTGTATAAGTCTGTTATGATAGTGTTGTCTCTTACCTTGAGGCAGACATCCAGGAAGGAGATTTCCGACCGACTGAAGTTTAGAGAGAGAGAGATGGAGGAGATGCTGGAATTAATGGCCTGGTTAAAGGCAAATAGGTCTTCCAGAGTACCCTGCCAAACACAAAACACATTGTCAATGTATTTAACTCAACAACGGGCATATTCATTGAACATTGCATGTGAATAGACCACTTTTTCCTCAAAAAAGTTCATATAGATAACAGCAAATGCTGGCGCTACGTTACAGCCCATCGCTGTTCCGGCTATCTGTAGATAGAATTGATCCTCAAAAAGGAAGTAGTTCCGTTTAAGGACAAAAGTTAACAGGGACAGAATGAACTCTTGTTCAATCATGGTAAATTCCGCCTGCTGTTGTAAGGATATTTTCACACACTCTATACCTGCATCTGTAGGAATGTTAGTGTAAAGACTAGTTATGTCCATAGTGACCAGAAAGGGGTCACTCCCTCCTAAATCAACCTCTCGGATTCTCTTGAGAAAATGCATTGTGTCCTGGATAAAAGATCTTCCATTTTGGGCGTAGGGTCTGAGGAGGTTATCAAGCATTTTAGCTGCTGATTGAAACACCGAATCGCACCCTGATGTGATGGGCCTACCAGTTTTTTTTCTCCCTATTCTTAGGTAGGGTATAGATTACAGGTATGCAGGGGTGTTGCGGAGTCAGGTACTCCACCATCTTTGTGGTGAGGACTCAATTTTTATGGGCATTATCTACAATCTCAGACAACTCATTGAGGAACTCCCTAGTCAAATAGCCCTTACACAGCCTGGAGGTGTGTTTGGGGTCATTGTCCTGTTGAAAAATAAATGATGGTCCAACTAAACGCAAACCGGATGGAATAGCATGCCGCTGCAAGATGCTGTGGTAGCCATGCTGGTTCAGTATGCCTTCAATTTTGAATAAATCCCCAACAGTGTCACCAGCAAAGCACCCCCACACCATCCCACCTCCTCCTCCATGCTTCACGGTGAGAACCAGGCATGTAGAGTCCATCCGTTCACCTTTTCTGCGTCGCACAAAGACACGGTGGTTGGAACCAAAGATCTCAAATTTAGACTCATCAGACCAAAGCACAGATTTCCACTGGTCTAATGTCCATTCCTTGTTTTCTTTAGCCCAAACAAGTCTCTTCTGCTTGTTGCCTATCCTTAGCAGTGGTTTCCTAGCAGATATTCTACCATGAAGGCCTGATTCACACAGTCTCCTCTTAACAGTTGTTCTAGAGATATGTCTGCTGCTAGAACTCTGTGTGGCATTGACCTGGTCTCCAATCTGAGCTGCTGTTAACCTGCGATTTCTGAGGCTGGTGACTCGGATGAACTTATCCTCCGCAGCAGAGGTGACTCTTGGTCTTCCTTTCCTGGGGCTGTCCGCATGTGAGCCAGTTTCTTTGTAGCGCTTGATGGTTTTTGTGACTGCACTTGGGGACACTTTCAAAGTTTTCCCAATTTTTCGGACTGACTGACTTTCATTTCTTAAAGTAATGATGGCTACTCGTTTTTCTTTACTTAGCTGCTTTTTTCTTGCCATAATACAAATTCTAACAGTCTATTCAGTAGGACTATCAGCTGTGCATCCACCTGACTTCTCCACAACGCAACTGATGGTCCCAACCCCATTTATAAGGCAAGAAATCCCACTTATTAAACCTGACAGGGCACACCTGTGAAGTGAAAACCATTTCAGGTGACTACCTCTTGAAGCTCATCAAGAGAATGCCAAAAGTGTGCAAAGCAGTAATCAAAGCAAAAGGTGGCTACTTTGAAGAACCTAGAATATGACATATTTTCAGTTGTTTCACACTTTTTCGTTATGTCTATATTTCCACATGTGTTAATTCATAGTTTTGATGCCTTCAGTGTGAATCTACAATTTTCATAGTCATGAAAATAAAGAAAACTCTTTGAAAGAGAAGGTGTGTCCAAACTTTTGGTCTGTACTGTATATAAAGCAATGTATATATATTTATTTATTTAAACTGTATACCTATGTCAATAACAGATATATGGAACATAACTCTCACATTACTCCCCTCTTTTTATCAATATTCCACTGTCTGTGAAGATCTCCCTATCTTCCTACCGATAGGAAAAACTGTTTGGAAGACCATCCTTCCTACACAAAGTGGAAGAATTCTAATTCTTGCAAATTGTGGGATGCCCAGCATCCATCCAGATGATCACTTGCTGGAAACTGTCTTCACTAACTTAATCCTGAATCTACACAACCAGTGGAATTCACTTTTAGAGAGGTGGTATGCTATGAGTGCCAAGTCAAACAGCTGATCATTAGTTCTTCAGCTTTGCAATTCAGTCCCACAATATATGCAATCAGTCAGATTCTCCACAGCCTTTTGTCTACAAAATGTACAATTGTAGTTTGAGGTGGATGAGTGTAGGGCAGAAGGCACAATTGTAGTGGGTTCAGCAACAGTAGACTATAGAGAGGGTGGTGGAGGATCACAGGTCTTACAATAGTCTCTCCAGAATTTCTTGAAAAACAGTTGGATTTTAGTATTTTCTTACAAATCAGCAGGAAAAGTTTAATAATGACAAAAATCATAAGAATAAGGAAACATCCTTGTAATAACATATGAAATTGGCCTGGGAACCATCCTCCAATTCCTCTAGACCAATTAAGGGGGTTAAGCCATGATAACCAATCAGGTAATTCTAGATCAGGAGGTGCCTGATGTGCATTTCGGAACCCCTAATTAGGTTGTCTAGCTTGCTGTAGATCATGTGATATCTGGAACATACCTGTATGTTCTATATAATGACAACAAGAAGGACCTACTATTTGACATAATCCACCTTGGGCAGCGGTGAGGTAATCTAACACAGCTGCATGCAGATTCGCAACAATGATCACTTGTTTTAAATATATGGAATTTACCTCAACAGCATCAAACGTATAATCAGTAATATTATCAAATAGTTCACCGAGTTCATCAATTTGTTTAGCATTATTAAGAATTCTCGTGGACAGATAATAAGTACTCATGTAAGGAAGAAACATCCCTGCCTTTTCCCATGTTGAAACACCTGCATGAATTAATTTTGTAGGATGCCTAAAACGTGGCCTTTTTGGGATCGTTGGTATAACAAGTATATTGACATCCCTTTTTACTAACATATTTTCAGGTAAATGTTGATAAGGGATATCCTCAGGTTCCCATATCCAAGTGGCAGGCTCAAGTCTGGCTAGAGTGCAAGTTCCTCCAGCCCCTCGAGGAAGCCATTTGAATGCTCTATTACCACATAATATGTACAATGCTGCCCATAATTATTTATACCCCTGTAAAATTTTGACTTAAAGTTACTTTTATTCAACCAGCAAGTAATTTTTTTGATGGGAAATTACATAGGTGTCTCCCAAAAGATAATAAGACGATGTACAAGAGGCATTATTGTGGAAAAAAAAAACATTTCTTAGCTTTTATTTACATTTGAACAAAAAATACAAGATGTTCCGCACTGTAGAAAATCTCAGAGGACGTGGTCTGAAGCCAAAAGTGACTCCTGTGCTGTCCAGGAGGATAGTTAGAGAGGTAAAAAAGAATGCAAGGATCACTACCAAGGCCATCCTGGTGAATCTGGGCTCTGCTGGTGGCAATGTCTCAAGACAGACAATCCAACGGACACTGCACACTGCTGGGTTCCAAGGATGCAGACCAAGGAGGACACCTCTTCTCCAGATAAGGTGATACACAAAAGCTTGCTTGGCTTTTGCAAAAGCTCATCTGGACAAAGAAGAAGACTTCTGGTCTTCTGTGTAATGGTTAGATAAAAAAATTGAATTGTTTGGTCACAATGATGTTTCCTTCATTTGCCGTAAAAAAGGAGAAGCCTTCAACCCAAAGAACACCATCCCCACTGTCAAACATGGTGGTGGGAATCTAATGCTTTGTGGGTGTTTTTCAGCCAATGGACCAGGGAACCTAATCACAGTAAATGGGATTATAAATGGGATGAGGTGGCTCTACCTATAAGCAGGATGGACTGGTGCTCAATATCTTAAAGTGTTAACTCCAAAACACCAAAGGGTAATAAATAAATAGTAGTTAGTGATATGGCACTCATATACCTGGAGAGTTTGCTTAAACTTGATTTTATTAAATTCAATTAATTCAATATTTCATAAATCACAATATTGGTTAAAGGTCATAGACAAACCATAAAATATACGCACAATATACAATAACCATATAGTGGTATATTAAAACATCACTAAAATGACGGAATATAATTAATATCACTAAAAGGCGTGAGAAAGGAGCACTTATTGATCACATAGGTTTAGCAGCCCAGACAATATCCACCACAATCAAGGGATTGGGTAGTTTGATTATAATAATCTACACTATTATTATTGCATACTCTTTTATCTGTATCCAAAATCAGCTTGTCTCATATTGTCACTGTATCATTTTTGTAACAATGTGCAGTATAATCCACAAGTTAGTTGCAATTTTAAGTTATTTGGGAATTCAGCTCTAGGTGGCGTCCCACCTGTTTTGAGCTATGATATTCCCTTACCTCCAAATCGAAGTGTGGCTTCTTTCTCTGATCTCCGCTACTTCAGAGACCCTCGTGCTCAAGTCCTGGCTTGTTCCAGTCAGAATGGGGGTGGATCGATCACACTCCAGGCAGTTCTATGGAGCACTTGTTCATCAGTGGGACAGATCAGTTTCTCAATCGGCAGATAAGGAGGTAAAAATGTGGATATTCTCCAGCGTACACAGGGACAGTGGTGTTACAGAGTCCAGATTCCTCCAGACGCGTTTCGAAGTCCCATAGGTTACTGACTTCTTCCTCAGTGGTAACCTGGCCCCTATTGCAACACCTTTTTATATCCTGTTTCCTAATTGGATCCGGTAAAACCAAACCCTGACTTGGATCATGGTAAAGGTCATATCAAAAACCCGGCCCAGATTGTGATAGAAAAACTAACTTAGACATAGTTGGTATTGGAATACAATTATTCAAAAGCATTATATCTCTTCATATCTTATACGTATCACACAGATGTGTTTCATTGAGATCTTACTTTCAATTGCAAAACCGCAGATTGCGATAATGATGTGATTCTTATGCGTTTTTTTCCCCCAATGCGTTTTTTTTCTCTCTAATGCTGCTGAAATGTCACCCTTAACAACTTAGATGAAGGATTTCATGTTAGCTAAGTTCCTTTCTGATCTATACCCTTATTTCTCTTTTTTGTGTTCAGGTAATCTCTTAACCTTCACCTGTGAGGAAATTCACAGTATATATAGCATACAGTCATGTGAAAAAATTAGGACACCCTTTGAAAGCATGTGGTTTTTTGTAACATTTTTAATAAAAGGTTATTTCATCTCCGTTTCAACAATACAGAGAGATTAAAGTAATCCGACTAAACAAAGAAAACTGAAGAAAAGTCTTTTCAAGATCTTCTGTAAATGTCATTCTACAAAAATGCCTATTCTAACTGAGGAAAAAGATAGGACACCCTTGCCCCTAATAGCGAGTGTTACCTCCTTTGGCTGAAATAACTGCAGTGAGACGGTTCTTGTAGCCATCTACCAGTCTTCGACATCGGTCTGAGGAAATTTTACCCCACTCCTCAATGCAGAACTTTTTCAGCTGTGAGATGTTTGAGGGGTTTCTTGCACGTACAGCCCTTTTCAAGTCACCCCACAGCATCTCAATGGGATTCAAATCTGGACTTTGACTTGGCCATTCCAGGACTCTCCATTTCTTCTTTTTCAGCCAATCTTTGGTTGATTTACTAGTATGTTTTGGGTCATTGTCATGTTGCATGGTCCAGTTCCGCTTCAGCTTTAATTTTCTAACTGATGGTCTCACATGTTCTTCAAGCACCTTCTGATACACAGTAGAATTCATCGTGGATTCTATGATGGTGAGCTGACCAGGTCCTGCTGCAGCAAAGCAGCCCCAAACCATGACACTTCCACCTCCATGCTTCACAGTTGGTATGAGGTTCTTTTCTTGGAATGCTGTGTTTGGTTTACGCCAAACATGTCCTCTGCTGTTGTGTCCAAATAATTCAATTTTGGACTCATCTGTCCAAAGAACATTATTCCAGAAGTCCTGGTCTTTGTCAACTTTATCTCTGGCAAATGTCAGTCTGGCCTCGATGTTTCTCTTGGAAAGCAAAGGTTTCCTCCTTGCACACCTCCCATGCAAGTTAAACTTGTACAGTCTCTTTCTGATTGTAGAGGCATGTACTTCTACATCAACAGTAGCCAGAGCCTGCTGTAGTTCTCGAGATGACACTTTAGGGTTTTTGGAGACCTCTTTTAGCATCTTGCGGTCTGCTCTTGGGGTGAACTTGCTGGGGCGACCAGTCCTGGGCATGTTGGCAGTTGTTTTGAAAGCCCTCCACTTGTAGACTATCTTCCGGACAGTGGAATGGCTGATTTCAAAATCTTTTGAGATCTTTTTAAATCCCTTCCCAGACTCATAGGCTGCTACAATCTTTTTTCTGAAGTCCTCTGACAGCTCTTTTGCTCTCACCATGGTGCTCACTCTCACTTCAACAGTCAGGAGCACACCAAACTAAATGTCTGAGGTTTAAATAGGGCAAGCCTCATTCAACATGCAGAGTAACGATCTACTAATTATGTGCACCTGGTGTGATATACCTGTGTGAGATCTGAGCCAATTTAAGAGGGAATACATGTGAGGGTGTCCTATCTTTTTCCTCAGTTAGAATAGGCATTTTTGTAGAATGACATTTACAGAAGATCTTGAAAAGACTTTTCTTCAGTTTTCTTTGTTTAGTTGGATTACTTTAATCTCTCTGTATTGTTGAAACGGAGATGAAATAACCTTTTATTAAAAATGTTACAAAAAACCACATGCTTTCAAAGGGTGTCCTAATTTTTTCACATGACTGTATATCATACTAATAATTTAAGATAAACATAAAAATAAAAGATGTGACTCAGAATACAAGTAAAAATTAGTATATAATCTAAAAGTGAGCGTATAAAATATATGACATATAAAATATAGAAGGACTTATATTGGGCACCCATCTTAAAAATAGACCGCAATCTCATGTTCATCATGCCTAATATAAGTCCTTTTATATTTTATATGTCATATATTTTATACACTCACTTCACAGAGGTTGTAGTTGTCAGCTGGACTTGGGATGGCCCATCAAAGCAAAGATCCAATGCTTTTCTCACATGCCTTTTTATGGTAACCCAGTCTCCAGGATATAATGAATGAGTTCCTTCCAGTGAAGAGGGATCTGGAATTGAACTGAGAACACGGTTATGAGTCTGTTGTAACCTTTTATGCAACGCTCCTACATACTGTGTCATATCTGAATGTATGGTCTGAAGTTGCTGAGGAAAATACAAGCCTGTCCTTGGCGCTGTGCCAAACAACACCTCATAGGGGCTAAACTGAGTTTTCCTATGAGGAGTTACTCTGACAGAGTACAAAGAAATGGGTAAAAATTCCGTCCATGGGCCATGGCTTCCCTGTCTCTGTCATAGCTTTATGCATTTTTACCTTTAAAGTTCCATTTAGGCATTCCAGCTTTCATCAACTTTGTGGCCTATGAGGCGTGTGGAATGCTTGCTCTATACCTAGAGAATGTAGAACTTCCTGCAACACTTCCAAAGTAAAATGAGTTCCTCTGTCACTTTCAATAACCTCTGGAACCCCAAATCTACACACAACTTCAGACAAACGTTTCTTAGCTACTGTTTTTGCATTAGCTTTGGCAGAAGGCCAGACCTCTGGCCACCCTGAAAAAAGGTCCAAACATACAGAACATACTCTTATGTGCCCACCCTAGGAAGTTGAATGAAATCAATTTGCAGTCTTTGAAACGGATACAATGGCTTTGGAGTGCACCTTGGGGGCACTTTGACAGTCCTCCCTATGTTATGGCAAGCACAGACTATGCACCCTTGTGCAAACTTTGCAGCAGCATTTTGAAACCCTGTGGACACCCATCCTTGATTTTCCAGGCTTACCATTGCTTCCTTGGACTGGTGAGTTTGGCCATGTGATAGAGCACACACCATGGGGTATAGTGCCCGGTAGTGGCGTAGCGTGGGTAGCCAGCACCCGGGGCAAGCCAAGGATTGCGCCCCCCAACCTGTGACCACGCCCCTTTTTTAAAACAAATAATGTAGATGTCACCTGCAGTCCTATGTAACACCACAGATAACAAGGTGATAACTCTGAGTTCAGATAATGTAGTAGATGTCTCCTGCAGTCCTATGTAACACCACAGATAACACAGTGATAGCTCTCTGAGTACAGATAATGTAGTAGATGGGTGTGAGGCCCCAGAATTCAGAATACACACAATGTGACCTCAAGTCTGGGGCCAGGCTGAGGCAGTATGGGACAAATTCTATATACCCCTCCCCCCTACCCTACCGTGAAACAGATATTTGAATGGACATAACATACATTGCTATGAAATATACAGTAGAATACCGCACCATACCTGTTACATCCAGTGACATCTCCTGTGATATAGACTTTCCTCAACGTCTTCATTCGGAGATAGGACCATCATGACACCTTCTTTCAGCCGAGTCTCGTCTCTGCAAAGTTTCGCAGAAAATGGTTTACATTCCTCACTTTGCTATCATCCTCAGATAACAGACCTCCCCTTTCCCCGTAGTGCCCATAAGTATAATGCTCTCTGTATAATTATAATATATAATGGCCCCCTCTGTATTATTATTATAATGACCACCTCTGTAGTATTATAGTTATAATTATGGCCCCCTTCAGCCCCTCCAGCATACAGTCCCGTGTAAGATACATCACTCCCCCTGCCTTCAGTCCTTCTTGCAAACAGTCCCATGTAAAATACATCACTCTCCCTTCAACTCCTCCAGCATACAGTCCCATGTAAGATACAACCCCCAGAGGATGCCATCTGCCCATCTCTCCTGTCTATATACCAGGCCTACCAGTATTACCCCTTCAAATACCACCTGGTCACCCCACACCTAACAGTCTGAGTCACTTGTCTCCCTGAGTGTTAGGTGGAGTGACCAGGCGGGCAGGTGGTATATCAAGGGGTAATGCTGGTAGACCTGGTATATGGATAGCAGAGATGGGCAGATGGCATCCTCTGGACAGTACTGTCTCTCTGGTCATCCTTCACCAGCACCCTGACTGCCACGGTCCTGCTTGTCCTGGCTCTGATGGCACTTCACTGCCTAGTGCTCGGCTATCAGCACTGAGCACTGAGTGACTCAGTGTCGCAGTGTGACTGTCACTCAGCACTGATAGCCAAGCACCAGGCAGTGAAGTGCCATGAGAGCCAGGCCAAGCAGGACCGTGGCAGTCAGGGTGCTGGTGAAGGATGACCAGAGAGACAGTACTGCCCAGAGGATGCCATCTGCCCATCTCTGCTGTCCATATATCAGGGTAGGCCTGGTATATGGACAGCAGAGATGGGCAGATGGCATCCCAGAGAGGCAGTACTGTCTCAGTGTCCCTAGTTATTCTTCACCAGCACTCTGACTGCAGTGCCATGGTGCCATCTGCTTGGCAGCCTTGGCCTGGCTCTCATGACACTGACTGGCACAGTGGCACTTAACTCATATTATCATATATTACCCCTAAAGCCTGCCTGCCCTCAGCCCATGCCAACACAGTACACTACTGACCTAATTACACACTCAGGGTGGGACTTTGGGACTCTGGGACAGTGACACTGACTCACTCTGTCACTCACTCTGTCTCAGGGTCGCTTGAATCACTGTCTGTAGGCTGGACTACAGTCTACTACTGATTCAGCTGCAGCCATCTTCTGCTTCTTCTTGCTCCGGCTCCTGGCTCTGCAGTCTGCACTGTCTTTCCTGCCTGCAGGGTGGGCGGAGCCTATCGGGAACTGCTGTGCATGCCCCGCCCCCTCTTGCCTCTTCACTCTGCTCTGCAGCCGGGCGCTGTGTGAAAAAAATAAAAAAACACAGTGTCGGCGATTTAACTTGTGCCAGCCCAGCGGACGGCACCCCCCTGCAATGTGGCCCCCCAGCCCCCCGGCCCCCCCCACGCTACGCCCCTGGTGCCCGGGGAAGGCATAGTTTAGCATCTACAGCATACAAACCCTCCTGATTCTTCTTGACCTCTCTTCTTACCCACTCTTCTTTTTCCTGTTTCAGAGTTTGTTCTTGAAATTTCTGGAGCACATCCAGATCCACCTCCTTGGCCTGTAGTACTATATCCACTACATGGCCTGCTATGGGAAGGGGTAGCAGAGCAGCTTGCATTGCATCCGCATCTACCTGACGGTTTCCTTCTGCCTCTTTTTTCAGCTTTTTGGTATGGGCCTGTACCTTGACAATGGCCACCATCTTAGGCAGTTTTAATGCTCTGAACAACTGAGCTACAGACTCTGCATTTTTGATAGGCTTACCAAAGGATCCCACAAAGTCCCTGCTTCTCCAAATAGGACCATAGTCATGTGCAATGCCAAAAGCATAGCGAGAGTCTGTATAAATGTTTACTGTCTGACCTTCAGCCATTATACATGCCTCAGTGAGTGACTCCGCTTCCTGTGCAGAACATCCAGGTGGGAGTGATCCTTGTCTCACAACTTCCTCCAAGGTGGTCACAGCATATCCCATGTATGGTTTCCCCATCTAGGTAGTAACTGGATCCACCTACAAAAAGCTCAAACTCAGCATTAGGTATTGGTGTCTCAGTTACATTGTCAAGTTCTTTTGCTTCAATTTTCATCAGTTCAAAGCAATCATGATCATTATTTAAATTATCCTCTTGCTCCACCTTGTCAGACTCTGGAAGTAGGGTAGCTGGATTGAGGATAGTACATCTATTAATAGTTATATTTGGTGGAGTAAGAAGTGCTACCTCATACTTTTTTATTCTTACCATTGACAAATGACGTATCTTTGCTTGGGACAATAGTTCCTGAACAGCATGAGGCACATAAATTGTCAGTGCATGATCAAGAACTATGTCCGAAAACTTTCCAATCAGCAATGCACAGGTTGCAATTGCTTGTACACAAGAGGGGGCACATCTAGCTACCACATCCAAAACAAAATCCTTTACGTTTGTATTCCTCCACATTTATAGTTATTCCTTTCCCACTGTCATATGTATTCCTTCTCTCATTCCCTCTCCTCAGCGTCTCTCCCCCCGCCTGCACAACCTCCCTTTTTCCTGTCTGCTTCTGTCCGGCATATGAAGCAATGAACACAGGAATAGGCTGCTGCTTTGCGGCTTGTTTCTTTTTTTTCTTATTTGCCTGTTCCTCTAAACTACGTATAACAAGCAATGATTTATCTAAGGAGGTGTGCATACATTATGGGCGTATCCTCATTAATTCAGTTCTCAAATCATCTCTTAACCCATTGATAAAACAGGTTCTGAATATGCGCCCATCGCTGCTCTCCGGATCACTGGTATTAAAATCCTGATCTGCAAATATGTTAACAACCCGGGCATGATATTTATCAACCGGCTCATCAGAAGCTTGGAAGGCTTCTGGCAGTCCTGCTCCTAGT
This sequence comes from Bufo gargarizans, assembly GCF_014858855.1. NCBI lineage: Eukaryota > Metazoa > Chordata > Amphibia > Anura > Bufonidae > Bufo > Bufo gargarizans. Next base: position 635,795,736 of record NC_058081.1, read on the forward strand.
TGATTACTCACCTTCTTAGCAACCACCTTGAGTCTCTTCAAGAACGTCTCACCTGATTTCTTTAATCTAGCGTCTGCGCATTCTGGTACTGCTTCTATCTCTCCCGCTGCGGGAACCTTTTTTATCCTTTCCACAAAAACAGCACCAGCTGCTCTGGATAGGGCATATTAATCATCCCAAATGGCGTCATAGTTGGGTTAAATTTTGTCAGACCTTTTTAAACACCATTTGGATTCTTGTACGGATCAGGCAATTGCTCCCCCTGACTCCAAGGCTCGTACCACTCTACATGTTGGGTGGCTCTATTTGCAACCCCCTTGTCATTGCATTCTTGGGTAATCTGAGTAATTATTGGATATGTCCATATTAAGGGGACAGACTTGGGACTAATTGACTCTGAGCTAACATCGTGCCTATAAGGATCCCCACATTTGCAAATCCATACAGTTGATCGCCACTTAATAGTTGGTTTACCTCCTTCTGTTTCTGTGATGGCCTGTCATAGCCCTCCTTTGATTAGTTTTATTTGTGAAACAACCCTGTCAGGAATGCAATGAGGGACAGTGTGAGCAGGGGTGAAAGCACTTTGGGGAGGGATGTGAGGCATATTCACAGAAGAGTCTAGTGACTGCCCTGCTCTCCAGCATGTTCTCGCAAACTCATCCCGTGGAGTAGGAGGTGGAAGGGAGAGTGAATCTACACAAAACGCGTTTGGTGAAACAAGTGGATGTGCCTACATTGAAAGTCCTCCGACAAATTGTATGGCCATAGAGAAAAATTCTCAAAGAAAAGGAATTAATATTCTTGTCTTCGAACGTTGTACCAAGGAAGTCGCGGTAGAGTGTGAACTCCCGCGATCTTTGGAACTCCCGCGAGATTTGAATTAGCTTGGCTCAAGGTGAAAATGAATATGCCGGCAAACATCTAAAGCTCCATACCAAGCGATCGGGAGACAACTGGCACCATACGGTAAGCCGAATATTGATAAAGAGTTTTCTTTCTAATCTAAAGAGAGACTCTAAGTTCAGCATCACCTGAATCTTTTGGAGGATATATGAACACATTGCGCTCTTGTTATAAGTGCATTACTAACACCTGAAGTGACATCCACTTTTCCAACCTGGGACAGAGATATAAAGGAAACTCTTTTCTTTTCTCTTTTTGAAACAGTAGTATATAGTTACAGTGATATACAAAGTCCGGGTGTATAACCAGAAGCATTTTGGCGCACTATATACCACAAAATACCCTGATTGTTTTTACTATACAGTATGTCATTGTAGACCTTGATTATTGCATCATTTTATCACATTATTTTTATTGTTTTATATTTTATGGGGATATATATTTAGAGATTAATACATTTTCTGCATATTTCAATCTGGTGACCAAGTGTATGAGTGCTCGCCCATTCTTTCTATTTCTCATCCCGTAGAGTGCCGCACCTGACACATCTATTATTATTCTCTGAATTACACTTGTCACATTGACCGCATCTCCATCCATCCTCACCTTCCCCAAAAGAGGGAGTTAATGGACTTGATAGCTGTGGTGATCTCCACCGCATTGTACTTATATATGCTGGCGGTGGCATGACATATGTCTGTTTTAACCGTGTCATGTCTCCATACTCTGTACTGGTGCTAGGCCTTGTCCAGTCTGACCCGGACAATTCTGGGTAAAATATGTTCTATATGTCTCCTTGGTTGTCAGAATAGGATGGAGAAACAGCTGCTGGAGCAGTGCTGGGCTCAATACTAAAACTTACACTCCTGGGAGCTTGCCTTGATGTTCCCCCAACTTTATACTCTTCCTCGTCTTCCTTTGTAATATATAGGGGATCATGTCTAGCGGAGCTACTCAGTAGTGATGAGTGGCAGGGGCTATATCCGAATCGATATTTCACAAATATTTTGTAGAATATTTGGCAAAAATTCGTGAATTTCGAGAATTCGAGATTATTTTATTAAATGCGAAAAAGTGGCGATATTCGCAATAAAAATTTGCTATTCAAATATTCCTGCTCAAGACTACTACTCAGCCATGCCTTCCCTGTGTTTCATATCCATGTTTTACTATCCATTGCTTTTCCTCTATCTTATCTGAAAACATCCAAACATCCGACAGATGGCATATCAGCTTTATTAAGAATAGCAGTAGCATTCTTAAATGCCAATTTCCGATGCTCTAGTTCTACCAAGCACTTGATAGTAATCCTGGGACAACCCTTTTCTTCCCTTTCTCCCTTGCTGGAACTAGTTCCCATAGCAACCTGGTAGGGTAGCGATCCCTGACCTTTGGTTATTACTGCTATGTGTCTTTTCTTAAGTTACAGATTTTACTGAGGAAATGAGCGGTATATCTGGGTCGGAGGCTTGCACTTCCCTTGGCTTTAGACAAACTTTGTACCACAAGTAGATGCACACTAAAAAATATAAAGACAATCCAATAATAATTCCAATGTATTCCTCATACATCAGACCTTTCTGTATTGTACTCAAGCCAGTACGCTTGACAACTCTGTAAAACTATTTAGTATTTACCGTTATTGCAGCTAAAAGTTACTGGATAGTACGTTAGTACAAAAAAACAGCCGCAGCGTGCAGAGAGTGTCCTGTCTCCACACTAACCTATAGGTTAATACAAGCGTAGTATTTTAGTAGCAGAAGTGAGACAAACAACACAAACTATCCCCTGACTCCGTTTCCGGGTTAAACACTTAGAACTGCAAGGATCCTTTTCCAGAATCACATGGACTGCTTCTGTTTCCAAAAGCAGCCATTTCTTTCACTCCCCCGTTCAGAGTAACTGTGTGCAGTTAACTCTTCACAGGACACCAGAACACAAAACAGAATTCATATCATCAAACACACGCCTTCTACAGTTTAAGCAAGTTAGTAGAAAAATCACATATAATATAGTAACACAATAAAACTTAAAATCAGTTAAAGACAGTAATCCACTTAATCACCATCTGCTTGAATGATATCCGAACAGGCGTCAGACTAATCCCGAGGCAAAGCACACAAATTTAGGAAAGCGAGTGAGTCAACGGCTCACTTAACTAGGATTTGCGTTCCCCAAACCTTTGGTGTCGCTCAGTAATGTTCAGTCCTCGACCAGCAGGTTGGATATCTCGCTGGGGCCTCCAAGTAATGTTAGAGTAGTTCAATGTTCAGGTACAAGGTTATTTAACCTGCAGTGCACAGATTATACTTACACGGCACTATATCAACCAGAACATTGTGTGAACTCGTTCATAACCCAGTTCACACAATGTTCTGGGGAACTAAAAAACGCAATAAAAAAAAACTGGTCGATCCTGAAAAATGACCCAGTACTCGGACCTGTGATTCCTGAACAACCGCTAGTCATCTATAAAAGAGCACCCAATTTACAAAATAAACTAGTACATAGTGCTAACCGACCAGAAGATAAAAATAAAAATAAAAAAATAAAAAACTGTTTTAATTGGTGCGGTTTTTGCATTGCCTGTAAAAATAGAAAAAGAACAGAAAGATCACAAAATAGCACTATAATTAAGAGCACTGTAAAAGGCAAACAGTTGGAATTAGTGGGAGAGATGACATGCCACAGTAAAGGGGTTGTATATGTACTGGAGTGCCCTTGTGGCCTCCAGTATGTAGGACGGACCATTAGACCCCTTAAGGTCCGTGTGCAGGAGCACATAAGAAATATCAAAAAGGGACTTGAAAGTCATGGTGTATCGGCACATTATAAAAAATGTACCCAAAAAATCCAGAAGGACTAAAGTTCATGAGGGTGGAATTAGTACAAAACCATTGGAGGGGAGGAAGCTTTCTAGAGAAAATTTATAAAAAAGAAAGTAGGTGGATATACGAATTATGTACACTACAACCAGGGGGCCTGAATGTAGACTTTGACCTGCAAGCCGTGTTAAATTAAAACATTAAACTGGTAGAACGATTATTCCCATGTGAATTAGGACCTAAGAGCAGCCGTTTTCCCCTGAGGATTAGGTGATACAAGTATAGGGTTAAAGTAGGGAAAAGAGAAGTAGTTTGGAGTAGCACATCAGATGCTTGATTAACTCTGCCTACCAAATAAAAAGAAGGGGGAGGGAGAGATGAAGTGTGTCCCTGATGAAGCTCAAGGAGTGAAACCCGGGTCGGGTAAAGATTAAGACGCTGGGATTTTAAATGCGAATTTTAAAGAGCATGTTTGTGAGTATGTGCCAATAAACTTTTAAATCAAAAGCTATCGGAGCTTCACTATTGTAGGAGCTACTTGTATTCACAGAAACCTCTAAGAAAAGAAATTGAAAATAGCAGCAGATTTACCTGGGGTATATCTGAATTAAGTCCGTGGTTAGACCCTGCGTGATTGCATGTGAACGTGGATCTCCGTCAGGATAAATCCAACCAGCTACGGAGGATATTACACACACGCCTTGGTTGATATAGTGCCGTGTAAGTATAATCTGTGCACTGCAGGTTAAATAACCGTACGGACTTACACTATTATAACTTTTATTAGTTGCAGGATATTCACAAATAGGATATTTGCAGCCCTCGGTTCTCTTTCAAAAAGGAGAAGGAAGAAAGAAAAAAACTGTTTGTATACTGGCCTTTACGATATGCGCGGTCCGAACTCTATATATATACAGGGTTATGGGAGTAACTGGGTGTTGCTGGGTGGTTACAATGTTTATGATTGCATAACTAAGAATATACAATTACACGTGATACATTTGCATATATCTTATCATTATATAACAAGGCTATATGTAATTTGAAAAGTAATGTTACAGAGTTACAAAGTTCACGTTTCCAAGCTTTATGCCTATGTTGGACACGCAGACCGGACACCTTGGATGATTATCCTTGAAAAACATGTCGAGGACTTCTGGAGCAATTGATTTATATCTGCCTGAATCTGCACATTTTAGTTGTTACTATTGTGTAAATAATCAGCAGATAATGCTCCCTTTTTCCTTTGCTTTATCCTAGGAAAGCACAATTGTAGATAGCCTTCGGGGTGCATCCTCAGGCAAAACAGAATAATAAAGTTAAATCTTGGTTCAAGCTAACACTGCACAAAATAATATATATAAAGCAATATATATATTTACATATACTGTATACCTACATGTATGTCAATAACAGTTATATGGATCATAACTCTCACAGCACTGATTCCTAAACTCTTGAGCATCCACAGTCAGAAAAAGATGACGGTGGGGAATGGCAATTATAGTGTTTCACGAGGTGGATGATGATGATGAGACACAGTTGTCAATAAGTGAGGTTCTTGTTGGGTTAAGTTAGGAGGATGACCAGAGTGAGGAAGTGGAAGAGGAGGTGGTGGACGATGAAATCAGTGACCCAACCTGGGAAGGTGGCAAGCCTAACAAGGATAGCAGTACAGAGGGGGAGGGATCCGCAGCACCGCAACAGGTTGGAAGAGGCAGTAGGGTGGCAAAAGGGAGAAGGCGGGCCACACCAAACAGGCCCGCAGCTGTTCCCTGGAGCACCCCCTTGTGGCAATCTCCCTTGCCAAGGGGTAGGTGTTCCGCAGTCTGGTGCTTTTTTGTATCCAGCGCGACACACCATAGAGGCACAACTAAAGATTAAGACTGCTGAAGAAGGCCCTGACAGGCCGGAACGTCCGGTCGCCATTCTGATTTATACATGCTTGTAATTGCACTGGAACATGATCATGTGATGATTAAAATTTAAATAAGCAAAGAGAAAAAACACTGTGTGCTGCAATTTTCTACTACATGCTGGTGTAAGGCGGTAACATCGGGAAAAATTGTCCTTGCTGGCACCAACAACCAACGGTGTGCGGTACTCCAAAATTTAACAGATTACACCAGCATGTGTCCCATAATGGACAAGTGCTTTTGGCCAGGGAAGCTACATTTCCATAAGGCACACTGGGTGAATGTTGTGGAGGTCGGGAGTGAGTCGTACCCTGGGATGGCATAGGTGCTAAACACGAGAAGGATTATGGGTCCTACTTCCATAAGGATTTCTGCCACCACCTACATTAGTGGCTGCAACCCCCCTTCTCCTCCTCCACCTCCACCTCTGAATTCTCATCTTGCAGCACCAGTCAGCCATCAGTTAGTAGCTGGAAGCAGTGTAGCACTGCAATGGGGAAGCATCAACAGTCTGTGCTGAAACTAATTTGCTTAGTTGACAAACAGCACACTGCCGCAGAGCTGTGGCAGGGTATAGGGAACAAACTGAGCTTTGGCTTTCGCCACTCAACCTACAACCAGGCATGGTTGTGTCTGATAATGGCCGTAACTTGGTGGCGGCTTTTGAGCTTGGCAAGCTCAGACACATCCCATGCCTAGCCCACGTGTTCAACCTTGTGGTTCAGCGGTTTCTCAAAACCTACCCCAATTTGCCTGAGGTACTGGTGATGGTTCACCACGTGTGTGCCCATTTCCGAAAGTCATCTACAGCTGCCGCTGGTCTGGCAACGCTGCAGCAGCCCTTGCAATTGCTAGATCACTGACTGTTGTGTGATGTAAGCACACGCTGGAACTCCACGTTCCACATGTTGGCCAGGCTTTGTGAGCAGCAGAGGGCAGTAGTGGAATACCAGCTGCAACATGGTCGTCACCTTTCCAGTCAGCTTCTGTTCTTTACAAGCGACAAGTGGGCATGGATGTCTGACCTCTGTGAGGTTTTATGCAACTTTGAGGAATCAACACAAATGGTGAACGGCGATAATGCTATTATCAGCGTAACCATCCCACTTATGTGTCTACTGAAACGCTCGCTGCTCACAATGAAGGCAGATGCTTTGCATGTCAAAGAGGTGGAAATGGGGGAATACAGTACACAGTGTGATAGCCAGACCACCCTCAGTTAGTCTTCTCAGCGCAAATTGGATGATGTTGATGTAGAGGAGCTGGAGACGGTTGCCTCCGATACAAAGTATAGTACCCATAGCAGGTTTATTCCATCTGTTTAGCGTGGATGGGCCAAAGAGGAGGAAGAGGGTGAGGAGATTGAGAGTCATCCTTCTGACGAGGACAGCAAAGTCTTATCTGTTGGGACTATTTTATTCTGCCTTTCCTGTGACCCTCGCGTTATATGCATTTTGGCCAACACCGATTACTGCTTGTTCACCCTTCTCGATCCCCACTACAAAGAGAACTTCTCATCTCTAATTCCTGTGGTGGGGAGGACTAGCAAAATTGTGCAATACCAGAAGGTCCTTGTGGAAAAATTGCTCCCAAAATTTCCAGCTAACAAGAACGCTGGCCATAGTTCCGTGGGCAACCGAGGAGGGGAGACGAGGGGAATACACAGCAGTTCCAACAGAGGAAGGGCAACACTCTCCAAGGCCTAGGATATTTTTTATTAAACCCCGCCAGCACCCTCACCCTGATGTGCTGCCTAGTGTCACAAGGAGGGAAAAGTTTTGGAAGATGGTGAAGGAGTACATAGCAGACCGTGTCAGCGTCCTTCTGTGTCTTTATAGTGTGTCCAAGCTGGACACGTGGCACGAACTGGCACTCTACGCCTTGGAGGTGCTGGCCTGCCCTGCTGCCAGCGTTTTGTCGGGTATTTAGTGCTGCTGGGGGCATAATAACTGATAAGCGCATCCGTCTGCCCCTTGACTTTTCTACTCCACCAGAGTAATGCGGCTGAACATAAAGGCACTTTAAATGTGGCTTTTATGGTGTATTGAATACACTGAATTCCCATGCACCCCTTCCACCACAAAAAAGGGTATATGGTTAAATCTTCCTTTTCTCATCCTCCTCCATCATATCAACATGGTTATTAGGCTGCCCTCGCATCTAATGTTTTAGAGGGACAGCTCAGCAGCAGGCCCTTTGCTGCTAATGTTTTAGAGGGTCAGCTCAGAAGCAGGCCCTCACCCCTAATGTTTTAGAGGGTCACCAGCAGGCCCTCACCCATAATGTTTTAGATGGTCAGATCAGCAGCAGGCTCTTGCCCCAAATGTTCTAGAGGGTGAGCTCAGCAGCAGACCCTCACCCCTTATTTTTTAGATGGTCAGTTCAGCAGCAGACCCTCACACCTAATTTCTTAGATGGTCAGATCAGCAGCAGGCCCTTGCCCCTAATGTTTTAGATGGTCAGCTTAGCAGCAGACCCTCGCCCCTAATGTTTTAGAGGGTCAGCTCAGCAGCAGACCCTCACCCATAATGTTTTTTAATGGTCAGATCAGCAGCAGGCTCTCACCCCTAATGCTTTAGATGGTCAGCCCAGCAGCAGACCCTCATCCCTAATGTTTTAGAAGGTCAGATCAGTAGCAGACCCACACTCCTTATGTTTTAGATGGTCAGATTAGCAGCAGGCCCTCAGCCCTAATGTTTTAGAGGGTCAGCTTAACAGCAGACCCTAACCCCTAATTTTTTAGATGGTCAGCTCAGCAGCAGACCCTCCCCCCTTATTTTTTAGATAGTCAGATCAGCAGCAGGCCCTCGCTTGCTCCTAATGTTTTTGAGGGTCACCAGCAGGCCATCAATCATAATTTTTAAAGGTTGTGTATGATGTCCTCCTTTATGTGTAATAAAGGGTGTATTGGAGTGCCGGTTCCTTGTAATTTTTGGCAGCCCTTTCACTTAGTGCATAGGCTTTATGAGTGTAGGAGTCCCACTACCTGAACAATTGTACCACAATGTGAAAGAGGCCCTCCTTTATGTGATACACAGGTTGAATCCGGACGCCTCTTCCTTGCAATTTTTGGCAGCACTTGCACTTTATATACAAGTAAATATGCAGGAAAGAATGTTTCCTAACAATTTGTCCTCTAAAATCAATGTTATCTTCGGTTTGGTGTGTATGTAACATAGTAACATAGTACATAAGGCCGAAAAAAGACATTTGTCCATCCAGTTCGGCCTGTTATCCTGCAAGTTGATCCAGAGGAAGACTCCTCTCTAGTAGCTATAGCCTGTAATATTATTACACTCCAGAAATACGTCCAGGGCCCTCTTGAATTCCTTTATTGTACTCACCATCACCACCTCCTCAGGCAGAGAGTTCCATAGTCTCACTGCTCTTACCGTAAAGAATCCTTTTCTATGTTTGTGTACAAACCTTCTTTCCTCCAGACGCAGAGGATGTCCCCTCGTCACATTCACAGTCCTGGGGATAAATAGCTGATGGGAGAGATCTCTGTACTGACCCCTGATATATTTATACATATTAATTAGATCTCCCCTCAGTCGTCTTTTTTCTAAAGTGAATAACCCTAATTTTGATAATCTTTCAGGGTACTGTAGTTGCCCCATTCCAGTTATTACTTTAGATGCCCTCCTCTGGACCTTCTCCAGCTCTGCTATGTCTGCCTTGTTTACAGGAGCCCAGAACTGTACACAGTACTCCATGTGCGGTCTGACTAGCGATTTGTAAAGTGGTAGGACTATGTTCTCATCACGGGAATCTATGCCCCTTCTGATGCAACCCATTATCTTGTTGGCCTTGGCAGCAGCTGCCTGACACTGGTTTTTGCAGCTTAGTTTGCTGTTTATTAAAATTCCTAGATCCTTTTCCATGTCAGTGTTACCGAGTGTTTTACCATTTAGTATGTACGGTTGACTTGCATTTTTCCTTCCCATGTGCATAACTTTACATTTATCAGTGTTAAACCCCATCTGCCACTTATCTGCCCAAGCCTCCAGTATTATTGTCAGTCTGTAAAAGTGGCGTACTACTAGGACAACATTGTTCCCACCAGTGACCTGGAAGTCCATGATGCATCCAGACATCCTCTCCATACTGTTCCCGAACCATTTCAGTGGTGTTTCCATCAATTTCTTACCTTTTCCTATGAACCAGACACCCTCCCCTCTTCACAGCAGGGTGTGCCTGGTTTAATGCTCGGGTTCTGCCATTGAATTCCATTGTGCACCCGAGCATCCCAAAGTGTTCTACTCTAGCACTTTGCTGCTCTATCAACACTAGAGGAAACCCAACAACATAACAGAAGCTGTTTGTAAGAAAGAATAGACTAAAATACCTCCAAACTGATCTGCAGGACTATTCAAACGGAAATGTTTAGCTATGGTTATTGCTGCACAAGGAGTTTACATCATATACTGAATTCAAAGGTTCACATACTTTTACCGCTTACAGACATGATATTGTATCATTTTCCTCAATAAATAGTCTAATCAATCAAGTCTAATATTTTTAACTAATTTTTATGATTTGGTTATTTTAATCTACTGTACTTTTACAACTTGTGTGAAAGTCTGATGTAGGTTTAAATCAAACTTATGCAGAAATATAGAAAATTCTGAAGGGTTCACAAACTTTCAAGCACACCTGTAAAATTAATTACTCATTTGCACTAGAATAACACCATTAAGTGAAATAGACCAATATATTTGCATTAGATAGCAGTGTACAATTTTTGATGGGATTGTTATATTGTGGGACTTGTTGCCCTTTTATGACTTGACAACATTTGATAACAACTTTCTTTGTGATAATGTTGAGAGATGTTATTCTAGTTTTTATTGGCTGTGTTTTAAAAATGAAGAAAGAACTCTGTATCATCTATAAATCTTGCATTCCCGTCATTCCTTTGTCTAGTCTCAAACTTTGATATATCCAGTAGTAAACTTGTCCAGATGAGTTGTGCTCCCCTCATTCCTCTGCCCTGACAATTTCACAAGCACAAATCTGGCTTGGAAATCTCTTCTCTTTTAGTGGATAAATTCTACCCATAAACTTCAAAAGGAGAAAGTCTACAAATAAATGCCACAAGGTTTATACAGATCAACATATTTAACAAAAAATTAAACAATATACATTAATGTTATGCAAACGCTGTGACTAATATTAGTTCATATGGATGTTATAGTACATATGGATATTACAGACTTAAGAGTCACGACATTGGACTGCTTTCTATTGAACAGAGGATCAAGACTAGAGTTGAGCGAACACCTGGATGTTCGGGTTCGAGAAGTTCGGCCGAACATCCCGGAAATGTTCGGGTTCGGGATCCGAACCCGATCCGAACTTCGTCCCGAACCCGAACCCCATTGAAGTCAATGGGGACCCGAACTTTTCGGCACTAAAAAGGCTGTAAAACAGCCCAGGAAAGAGCTAGAGGGCTGCAAAAGGCAGCAACATGTAGGTAAATCCCCTGCAAACAAATGTGGATAGGGAAATGAATTAAAATAAAAATTAAATAAATAAAAATTAACCAAAATCAATTGGAGAGAGGTTCCATAGCAGAGAATCTGGCTTCCCGTCACCCACCACTGGAACAGTCCATTCTCAGATATTTAGGCCCCGGCACCCAGGCAGAGGAGAGAGGTCCCGTAACAGAGAATCTGTCTTCATGTCAGCAGAGAATTAGTCTGCATGTCATAGCAGAGAATGAGGCTTCACGTCAGCCACCACTGCAACAGTCCATTGGCATATATTTAGGCCCAGCACCCAGGCAGAGGAGAGAGGTCCCGTAACAGACAATCTGGCTTCATGTCAGCAGAGAATCAGTCTGCATGTCATAGCAGAGAATCAGGCTTCACGTCACCCACCACTGCAACAGTCCATTGTCATAAATTTAGGCCCAGCACTAGTGTTGAGCGGCATGTCCCATATTCGAATTCGCGAAATTTTGTAAATATTCGAAAGAATATTCGTAAAATATTCGCGATTATTCAAATTCGTTATTATTTCGCATATGCGATAATTCGAATTTTCGCATCGCATAATACATATGCTATGCAAAATTCACATGTGCGCTAATGAAATCGCCTTACGAAGATTCGCAACTCAATTCAATCACTAATGTATGAATGCAATGCCCTTTGCCTCTGTTCTGGGACAAGTGTAGATATTCGCATGTGCGCTAATAAAATCGCCTTACGAAGATTCGCACCTCAATCACTTTCTAGGGAATGTGAGACTTTTGGGAATCAATCGAGATACAGTGGGGGGTGATGACAGTAGTTGACAGAGTACAGATCAATGTAATCTGTAAGGTGGAAAGTAAAATAAAAAATACGAATATTCGTAAATCGAATTTTACGAAGTTCTACGTATTCGCGAATATGGTGCTATACTATATGAATGCACAGGCCTTTGCCTCTCTGTTCTGGGGACAAGTGTAGATATTTGCATTTGCGTTAATAAAATCGCCTTACGAAGATTCGCAGCTCAATTCAATCACTAATGTATGAATGCAAAGCCCTTTGCCTCTGTTCTGGGACAAGTGTAGATATTCGCATGTGCGCTAATAAAATCGCCTTACGAAGATTCGCAACTCAATTCACTAATGTATGAATGCAAAGCCCTTTGCCTCTGTTCTGGGACGTGCCGATATTCGCATGTGCGCTAATAAAATCGCCTTACGAAGATTCGCGCCTCAATCACTTTCTAGGCAATGTGAGTAAGATCTGAAGATCTGAGCTGTTGGACCTTTGGGAAACAATCAATTATATGTGTACTGTAATTTTGTGGGGGGGGGGGGGGAAACAAAAAACGAATATTCGTTTTTACGAATATATAGCACTATATTCGAAATATTCGCGAAATCGCGAAGTTGCGATATTCGCGAAAAAAATTTGCTTTTCGAATATTCGCGCTCAACACTACCCAGCACCCAGGCAGAGGAGAGAGGTCCCGTAACAGACAATCTGGCTTCATGTCAGCAGAGAATCAGTCTGCATGTCATAGCAGAGAATGAGGCTTCACGTCAGCCACCACTGCAACAGTCCATTGGCATATATTTAGGCCCAGCACCCAGGCAGAGGAGAGAGGTCCCGTAACAGACAATCTGGCTTCATGTCAGCAGAGAATTAGTCTGCATGTCATAGCAGAGAATGAGGCTTCACGTCAGCCACCACTGCAACAGTCCATTGGCATATATTTAGGCCCAGCACCCAGGCAGAGGAGGGAGGTCCCGTAACAGAGAATCTGTCTTCATGTCAGCAGAGAATCAGTCTGCATGTCATAGCAGAGAATGAGGCTTCACGTCAGCCACCACTGCAACAGTCCATTGGCATATATTTAGGCCCAGCACCCAGGCAGAGGAGGGAGGTCCCGTAACAGAGAATCTGTCTTCATGTCAGCAGAGAATTAGTCTGCATGTCATAGCAGAGAATGAGGCTTCACGTCAGCCACCACTGCAACAGTCCATTGGCATATATTTAGGCCTAGCACACAGGCAGAGGAGAGAGGTCCCGTAACAGAGGATCTGTCTTCATGTCAGCAGAGAATCAGTCTGCATGTCATAGCAGAGAATGAGGCTTCACGTCAGCCACCACTGCAACAGTCCATTGGCATATATTTAGGCCCAGCACACACACAGGCAGAGGAGAGAGGTCCCGTAACAGAGAATCTGGCTTCATGTCAGCAGAGAATCAGTCTGCATGTCATAGCAGAGAATGAGGCTTCACGTCAGCCACCACTGCAACAGTCCATTGGCATATATTTAGGCCCAGCACACACACAGGCAGAGGAGAGAGGTCCCGTAACAGAGAATCTGGCTTCATGTCAGCAGAGAATCAGTCTGCATGTCATAGCAGAGAATGAGGCTTCACGTCAGCCACCACTGCAACAGTCCATTGGCATATATTTAGGCCCAGCACACACACAGGCAGAGGAGAGAGGTCCCGTAACAGAGAATCTGGCTTCATGTCAGCAGAGAATCAGTCTGCATGTCATAGCAGAGAATGAGGCTTCACGTCAGCCACCACTGCAACAGTCCATTGGCATATATTTAGGCCTAGCACACAGGCAGAGCAGAGAGGTCCCGTAACAGACAATCTGGCTTCATGTCAGCAGAGAATCAGTCTGCATGTCATAGCAGAGAATGAGGCTTCACGTCACCCACCACTGCAACAGTCCATTGGCATATATTTAGGCCTAGCACACAGGCAGAGCAGAGAGGTCCCGTAACAGACAATCTGGCTTCATGTCAGCAGAGAATCAGTCTGCATGTCATAGCAGAGAATGAGGCTTCACGTCACCCACCACTGCAACAGTCCATTGGCATATATTTAGGCCTAGCACACAGGCAGAGCAGAGAGGTCCCGTAACAGACGATCTGGCTTCATGTCAGCAGAGAATCAGTCTGCATGTCATAGCAGAAAATCAGGATTCACGTCACCCAGGACTGTAAGAGTCCGTTTTCATAAATTTAGGCCCAGCACCCAGGCAGAGGAGAGAGGTCCCTTAACAGACAATCTGGCTTCATGTCAGCAGAGAATCAGTCTTCATATCATAGCAGAGAATCAGGCTTCACGTCACCCACCACTGCAACAGTCCATTGGCATATATTTAGGCCTAGCACACAGGCAGAGCAGAGAGGTCCCGTAACAGACAATCTGGCTTCATGTCAGCAGAGAATCAGTCTGCATGTCATAGCAGAGAATCAGGCTTCACGTCAGCCACCACTGCAACAGTCCATTGTCATAAATTTAGGCCCAGCACCCAGGCAGAGGAGAGAGGTCCCGTAACAGACAATCTGGCTTCATGTCAGCAGAGAATTAGTCTGCATGTCATAGCAGAGAATCAGGCTTCATGTCAGCCACCACTGCAACAGTCCATTGGCATATATTTAGGCCTAGCACACAGGCAGAGGAGAGGTTCATTCAACTTTGGGTAGCCTCGCAATATAATGGTAAAATGAAAATAAAAATAGGATTGAATGAGGAAGTGCCCTGGAGTCCAATAATATATGGTTATGGGGAGGTAGTTAATGTCTAATCTGGACAAGGGACGGACAGGTCCTGTGGGATCCATGCCTGGTTCATTTTTATGAACGTCAGCTTGTCCACATTGGCTGTAGACAGGCGGCTGCGTTTGTCTGTAATGACGCCCCCTGCCGTGCTGAATACACGTTCAGACAAAACGCTGGCTGCCGGGCAGGCCAGCACCTCCAAGGCATAAAAGGCTAGCTCTGGCCACGTGGACAATTTAGAGACCCAGAAGTTGAATGGGGCCGAACCATCAGTCAGTACGTGGAGGGGTGTGCACACGTACTGTTCCACCATGTTAGTGAAATGTTGCCTCCTGCTAACACGTTGCGTATCAGGTGGTGGTGCAGTTAGCTGTGGCGTGTTGACAAAAGTTTTCCACATCTCTGCCATGCTAACCCTGCCCTCAGAGGAGCTGGCCGTGACACAGCTGCCTTGGCGACCTCTTGCTCCTCCTCTGCCTTGGCCTTGGGCTTCCACTTGTTCCCCTGTGACATTTGGGAATGCTCTCAGTAGCGCGTCTACCAACGTGCGCTTGTACTCGCGCATCTTCCTATCACGCTCCAGTGCAGGAAGTAAGGTGGGCACATTGTCTTTGTAGCGTGGATCCAGCAGGGTGGCAACCCAGTAGTCCGCACAGGTTAAAATGTGGGCAACTCTGCTGTCGTTGCGCAGGCACTGCAGCATGTAGTCGCTCATGTGTGCCAGGCTGCCCAGGGATAAGGACAAGCTGTCCTCTGTGGGAGGCGTATCGTCATCGTCCTGCCTTTCCCCCCAGCCACGCACCAGTGATGGACCCGAGCTGCGTTGGGTGCCACCCCGCTGTGACCATGCTTCATCCTCATCCTCCTCCACCTCCTCCTCATCCTCGTCCTCCTCGTCCTCCAGTAGTGGGCCCTGGCTGGCCACATTTGTACCTGGCCTCTGCTGTTGCCAAAAACCTCCCTCTGAGTCACTTCGAAGAGACTGGCCTGAAAGTGCTAAAAATGACCCCTCTTCCTCCTCCTCCTCCTCCTCCTCCTGGGCCACCTTCTCTTCCATCATCGCCCTAAGTGTTTTCTCAAGGAGACATAGAAGTGGTATTGTAACGCTGATAACGGTGTCATCGCCACTGGCCATGTTGGTGGAGTACTCGAAACAGCGCAACAGGGCACACAGGTCTCGCATGGAGGCCCAGTCATTGGTGGTGAAGTGGTGCTGTTCTGTAGTGCGACTGACCCGTGCGTGCTGCAGCTGAAACTCCACTATGGCCTGCTGCTGCTCGCACAGTCTGTCCAGCATGTGCAAGGTGGAGTTCCACCTGGTGGGCACGTCGCATATGAGGCGGTGAGCGGGAAGGCCGAAGTTACGCTGTAGCGCAGACAGGCGAGCAGCAGCAGGATGTGAACGCCGGAAGCGCGAACAGACGGCCCGCACTTTATGCAGCAGCTCTGACATGTCGGGGTAGTTGTGAATGAACTTCTGCACCACCAAATTCAGCACATGCGCCAAGCAAGGGATGTGCGTCAAATTGGCTAGTCCCAGAGCTGCAACGAGATTTCGCCCATTATCACACACCACCAGGCCGGGCTTGAGGCTCACCGGCAGCAACCACTCGTCGGTCTGTTGTTCTATACCCCGCCACAACTCCTGTGCGGTGTGGGGCCTGTCCCCCAAACATATGAGTTTCAGAATGGCCTGCTGACGTTTACCCCGGGCTGTGCTGAAGTTGGTGGTGAAGGTGTGTGGCTGACTGGATGAGCAGGTGGAAGAAGAGGAGGAGGAAGCCGAGAAGGAGGAGGTGGCAACAGGAGGCAAAGAATGTTGCCCTGCGATCCTTGGCGGCGGAAGGACGTGCGCCAAACAGCTCTCCGCCTGGGGCCCAGCTGCCACTACATTTACCCAGTGTGCAGTTAGGGAGATATAGCGTCCCTGGCCGTGCTTACTGGTCCACGTATCTGTGGTTAGGTGGACCTTGCCACAGATGGCGTTGCGCAGTGCACACTTGATTTTATGGGATACTTGGTTGTGCAGGGAAGGCACGGCTCTCTTGGAGAAGTAGTGCCGGCTGGGAACAACATACTGTGGGACAGCAAGCGACATGAGCTGTTTGAAGCTGTCTGTGTCCACCAGCCTAAATGACAGCATTTCATAGGCCAGTAGTTTAGAAATGCTGGCATTCAGGGCCAGGGATCGAGGGTGGCTAGGTGGGAATTTACGCTTTCTATCAAATGTTTGTGAGATGGAGAGCTGAACGCTGGCGTGTGACATGGTTGAGACGCTTGGTGACGGAGGTGGTGGTGGTGGTGTTGGTGGTACATCCCCTGTTTGCTGGGCGGCAGGTGCCAACGTTCCTCCAGAGGCGGAGGAAGAGGCCGAGGCGGCAGCAGCAGAATAGGCCGAGGCGGCAGCAGCAGAAGAGGTAGCAGGGGGAGCCTGAGTGACTTCCTTGGTTTTAAGGTGTTTACTCCACTGCAGTTCATGCTTTGCATGCAGGTGCCTGGTCATGCAGGTTGTGCTCAGGTTCAGAACGTTAATGCCTCGCTTCAGGCTCTGATGGCACAGCGTGCAAACCACTCGGGTCTTGTCGTCAGCACATTGTTTGAAGAAGTGCCATGCCAGGGAACTCCTTGAAGCTGCCTTTGGGGTGCTCGGTCCCAGATGGCGGCGGTCAGTAGCAGGCGGAGTCTCTTGGCGGCGGGTGTTCTGCTTTTGCCCACTGCTCCCTCTTTTGCTACGCTGTTGGCTCGGTCTCACCACTGCCTCTTCCTCCGAACTGTGAAAGTCAGTGGCACGACCTTCATTCCATGTGGGGTCTAGGACCTCATCGTCCCCTGCATCGTCTTCCACCCAGTCTTGATCCCTGACCTCCTGTTCAGTCTGCACACTGCAGAAAGACGCAGCAGTTGGCACCTGTGTTTCGTCATCATCAGAGACATGCTGAGGTGGTATTCCCATGTCCTCATCATCAGGAAACATAAGTGGTTGTGCGTCAGTGCATTCTATGTCTTTCACCGCTGGGGAAGGGCTAGGTGGATGCCCTTGGGAAACCCTGCCAGCGGAGTCTTCAAACAGCATAAGAGACTGCTGCATAACTTGAGGCTGAGACAGTTTCCCTGGTATGCATGGGGGTGATGTGACAGACTGATGGGGTTGGTTTTCAGGCGCCATCTGTGCGCTTTCTGCAGAAGACTGGGTGGGAGATAATGTGAACGTGCTGGATCCACTGTCGGCCACCCAATTGACTAATGCCTGTACCTGCTCAGGCCTTACCATCCTTAGAACGGCATTGGGCCCCACCATATATCGCTGTAAATTCTGGCGGCTACTGGGACCTGAGGTAGTTGGTACACTAGGACGTGTGGATGTGGCAGAACGGCCACGTCCTCTCCCAGCACCAGAGGGTCCACTAACACCACCACGACCATGTCCACGTCCGCGTCCCTTACTAGATGTTTTTCTCATTGTTATGGTTCACCACAACAACAAATATATTATTTGGCCCAATGTATTGTATTCAAATTCAGCGGGATATAAATTTGAGGCCTAGTATTTAGGCGCTGGGTGACCGGTATGGATTTAGTGACAGAATTAGACTTGGAAATGCACAGAAGCGTGTGTGTGAAGTTATTCTGAATGACCCAATGTGCACCTTGAATATTATATACCCTTTTAGGGATAGATTTCAAATAGCTCTGATATAGCAGAAACCACTAAATTATGAAATTGCTAAATTGGGAATTGTATTTCAACCCAGAACAAGAAATGTGCTTGAACGGACACTAAATAACTCGCCCAGCTACAGCACTAAGGACAGATTTAGCGGGATATAAATTTGAGGCCTAGTATTTAGGCGCTGGGTGACAGGTATGGGTTTAGTGCCAGAATTAGACTTGGAAATACACAGTAGCGGGTGTGTGTGAAGTTATTCTGAATGACCCAATGTGCACCTTGAATATTATATACCCTTTTAGGGATAGATTTCAAATAGCTCTGATATAGCAGAAACCACTAAATTATGAAATTGCTAAATTGGGAATTGTATTTCAACCCAGAACAAGAAATGTGCTTGAACGGACACTAAATAACTCGCCCAGCTACAGCACTAAGGACAGATTTAGCGGGATATAAATTTGAGGCCTAGTATTTAGGCGCTGGGTGACAGGTATGGGTTTAGTGCCAGAATTAGACTTGGAAATACACAGTAGCGGGTGTGTGTGAAGTTATTCTGAATGACCCAATGTGCACCTTGAATATTATATACCCTTTTAGGGATAGATTTCAAATAGCTCTGATATAGCAGAAACCACTAAATTATGAAATTGCTAAATTGGGAATTGTATTTCAACCCAGAACAAGAAATGTGCTTGAACGGACACTAAATAACTCGCCCAGCTACAGCACTAAGGACAGATTTAGCGGGATATAAATTTGAGGCCTAGTATTTAGGCGCTGGGTGACAGGTATGGGTTTAGTGCCAGAATTAGACTTGGAAATACACAGTAGCGGGTGTGTGTGAAGTTATTCTGAATGACCCAATGTGCACCTTGAATATTATATACCCTTTTAGGGATAGATTTCAAATAGCTCTGATATAGCAGAAACCACTAAATTATGAAATTGCTAAATTGGGAATTGTATTTCAACCCAGAACAAGAAATGTGCTTGAACGGACACTAAATAACTCGCCCAGCTACAGCACTAGGGACAGATTTAGCGGGATATAAATTTGAGGCCTAGTATTTAGGCGCTGGGTGACAGGTATGGGTTTAGTGCCAGAATTAGACTTGGAAATACACAGTAGCGGGTGTGTGTGAAGTTATTCTGAATGACCCAATGTGCACCTTGAATATTATATACCCTTTTAGGGATAGATTTCAAATAGCTCTGATATAGCAGAAACCACTAAATTATGAAATTGCTAAATTGGGAATTGTATTTCAACCCAGAACAAGAAATGTGCTTGAACGGACACTAAATAACTCGCCCAGCTACAGCACTAAGGACAGATTTAGCGGGATATAAATTTGAGGCCTAGTATTTAGGCGCTGGGTGACAGGTATGGGTTTAGTGCCAGAATTAGACTTGGAAATACACAGTAGCGGGTGTGTGTGAAGTTATTCTGAATGACCCAATGTGCACCTTGAATATTATATACCCTTTTAGGGATAGATTTCAAATAGCTCTGATATAGCAGAAACCACTAAATTATGAAATTGCTAAATTGGGAATTGTATTTCAACCCAGAACAAGAAATGTGCTTGAACGGACACTAAATAACTCGCCCAGCTACAGCACTAAGGACAGATTTAGCGGGATATAAATTTGAGGCCTAGTATTTAGGCGCTGGGTGACAGGTATGGGTTTAGTGCCAGAATTAGACTTGGAAATACACAGTAGCGGGTGTGTGTGAAGTTATTCTGAATGACCCAATGTGCACCTTGAATATTATATACCCTTTTAGGGATAGATTTCAAATAGCTCTGATATAGCAGAAACCACTAAATTATGAAATTGCTAAATTGGGAATTGTATTTCAACCCAGAACAAGAAATGTGCTTGAACGGACACTAAATAACTCGCCCAGCTACAGCACTAAGGACAGATTTAGCGGGATATAAATTTGAGGCCTAGTATTTAGGCGCTGGGTGACAGGTATGGGTTTAGTGCCAGAATTAGACTTGGAAATACACAGTAGCGGGTGTGTGTGAAGTTATTCTGAATGACCCAATGTGCACCTTGAATATTATATACCCTTTTAGGGATAGATTTCAAATAGCTCTGATATAGCAGAAACCACTAAATTATGAAATTGCTAAATTGGGAATTGTATTTCAACCCAGAACAAGAAATGTGCTTGAACGGACACTAAATAACTCGCCCAGCTACAGCACTAAGGACAGATTTAGCGGGATATAAATTTGAGGCCTAGTATTTAGGCGCTGGGTGACAGGTATGGGTTTAGTGCCAGAATTAGACTTGGAAATACACAGTAGCGGGTGTGTGTGAAGTTATTCTGAATGACCCAATGTGCACCTTGAATATTATATACCCTTTTAGGGATAGATTTCAAATAGCTCTGATATAGCAGAAACCACTAAATTATGAAATTGCTAAATTGGGAATTGTATTTCAACCCAGAACAAGAAATGTGCTTGAACGGACACTAAATAACTCGCCCAGCTACAGCACTAGGGACAGATTTAGCGGGATATAAATTTGAGGCCTAGTATTTAGGCGCTGGGTGACAGGTATGGGTTTAGTGCCAGAATTAGACTTGGAAATACACAGTAGCGGGTGTGTGTGAAGTTATTCTGAATGACCCAATGTGCACCTTGAATATTATATACCCTTTTAGGGATAGATTTCAAATAGCTCTGATATAGCAGAAACCACTAAATTATGAAATTGCTAAATTGGGAATTGTATTTCAACCCAGAACAAGAAATGTGCTTGAACGGACACTAAATAACTCGCCCAGCTACAGCACTAAGGACAGATTTAGCGGGATATAAATTTGAGGCCTAGTATTTAGGCGCTGGGTGACAGGTATGGGTTTAGTGCCAGAATTAGACTTGGAAATACACAGTAGCGGGTGTGTGTGAAGTTATTCTGAATGACCCAATGTGCACCTTGAATATTATATACCCTTTTAGGGATAGATTTCAAATAGCTCTGATATAGCAGAAACCACTAAATTATGAAATTGCTAAATTGGGAATTGTATTTCAACCCAGAACAAGAAATGTGCTTGAACGGACACTAAATAACTCGCCCAGCTACAGCACTAAGGACAGATTTAGCGGGATATAAATTTGAGGCCTAGTATTTAGGCGCTGGGTGACAGGTATGGGTTTAGTGCCAGAATTAGACTTGGAAATACACAGTAGCGGGTGTGTGTGAAGTTATTCTGAATGACCCAATGTGCACCTTGAATATTATATACCCTTTTAGGGATAGATTTCAAATAGCTCTGATATAGCAGAAACCACTAAATTATGAAATTGCTAAATTGGGAATTGTATTTCAACCCAGAACAAGAAATGTGCTTGAACGGACACTAAATAACTCGCCCAGCTACAGCACTAAGGACAGATTTAGCGGGATATAAATTTGAGGCCTAGTATTTAGGCGCTGGGTGACAGGTATGGGTTTAGTGCCAGAATTAGACTTGGAAATACACAGTAGCGGGTGTGTGTGAAGTTATTCTGAATGACCCAATGTGCACCTTGAATATTATATACCCTTTTAGGGATAGATTTCAAATAGCTCTGATATAGCAGAAACCACTAAATTATGAAATTGCTAAATTGGGAATTGTATTTCAACCCAGAACAAGAAATGTGCTTGAACGGACACTAAATAACTCGCCCAGCTACAGCACTAAGGACAGATTTAGCGGGATATAAATTTGAGGCCTAGTATTTAGGCGCTGGGTGACAGGTATGGGTTTAGTGCCAGAATTAGACTTGGAAATACACAGTAGCGGGTGTGTGTGAAGTTATTCTGAATGACCCAATGTGCACCTTGAATATTATATACCCTTTTAGGGATAGATTTCAAATAGCTCTGATATAGCAGAAACCACTAAATTATGAAATTGCTAAATTGGGAATTGTATTTCAACCCAGAACAAGAAATGTGCTTGAACGGACACTAAATAACTCGCCCAGCTACAGCACTAGGGACAGATTTAGCTGGATATAAATTTGAGGCCTAGTATTTAGGCGCTGGGTGACAGGTATGGGTTTAGTGCCAGAATTAGACTTGGAAATACACAGTAGCGGGTGTGTGTGAAGTTATTCTGAATGACCCAATGTGCACCTTGAATATTATATACCCTTTTAGGGATAGATTTCAAATAGCTCTGATATAGCAGAAACCACTAAATTATGAAATTGCTAAATTGGGAATTGTATTTCAACCCAGAACAAGAAATGTGCTTGAACGGACACTAAATAACTCGCCCAGCTACAGCACTAAGGACAGATTTAGCGGGATATAAATTTGAGGCCTAGTATTTAGGCGCTGGGTGACCGGTATGGATTTAGTGACAGAATTAGACTGGGATATGGCCAAAAAATAAACAGACTATTGCTGGTTAAATGCACTTGGTGTGACAGCTTCACCCTGATGTAGGCTTTAGCCAAAAAACAACCACACCATTGAGGGTTAAATGCACTTGGTGACAGGCGCAGCTTGCCCCTGATTTAGTATATGGCCAAAAAATGAACAGACTATTGCTGGTTAAATGCACTTGGTGTGACAGCTTCACCCTGATGTAGGCTTTAGCCAAAAAACAACCACACCATTGAGGGTTAAATGCACTTGGTGACAGGCGCAGCTTGCCCCTGATTTTGTATATGGCCAAAAAATGAACAGACTATTGCTGGTTAAATGCACTTGGTGTGACAGCTTCACCCTGATGTAGGCTTTAGCCAAAAAACAACCACACCATTGAGGGTTAAATGCACTTGGTCGCAGCTTGTGCTGGCGCACCACAAGACACAAAATGGCCGCCGATCACCCCAGAAAAATGTGACTGACAAACGGTCTGGGCAGCCTAAAAACAGTGAGCAATTGAGGATCAGCAGCTCAATGATCCACAGCTGCAGATCGATCAGTTAATCAAGTCCTTTGGAGGAGTTAATCTGCCTAATCTCGCCCTACTGTCGCAGCCGCAACCTCTCCCTACGCTAATCAGAGCAGAGTGACGGGCGGCGCTATGTGACTCCAGCTTAAATAGAGGCTGGGTCACATGGTGCTCTGGCCAATCACAGCCATGCCAATAGTAGGCATGGCTGTGATGGCCTCTTGGGGCAAGTAGTATGACGCTTGTTGATTGGCTGCTTTGCAGCCTTTCAAAAAGCGCCAAGAAAGCGTCACAAAAGCGCGAAGAAAGCGACGAACACCGAACCCGAACCCGGACTTTTACGAAAATGTCCGGGTTCGGGTCCGTGTCACGGACACCCCAAAATTCGGTACGAACCCGAACTATACAGTTCGAGTTCGCTCATCCCTAATCAAGACTTGAGCACTAGTGATGAGCGGCAGGGGCAATATCTGAATTCACAATATTTTGTGAATATTTGGGCGAATATTCATCATATTTGCGAATTTGCTAATTCATGATTATTTCTTGATTGAGAAAATCGGCAGTGTAATATTCGCATATTGCGCGTAAAATACAGACGAGGGTCACTTTTGCTACATTTTTCAAGCTGCTAGAAGTTTCCTGAGACTGGAGAAAATAGTTGGCACTGCAAAACATTTCAATAGCTTTATATGCAGATAGAGTGTTCCTATATATCCGCGATTGCGCAAATCAGCAATTAATGATGCACATAATTTGGCACAATGCAGGCAACTTCACATTTTAGCAGGTCTGACTACATATTACTAATTGGTGCACTAAGTATTGTTGTGAACTTGTGACATCACAACACTATGTCTGTAGCATGTATGTATAGACAGCAGAACCTATCAGCTACACTATATCACTATCTAACCTACACTGACTATCTCCCACTAACTATCTGTATTATATATATATGAGCTATCTAACTATCTAATGTAATGTGACACAGCAAAGCACAGAGCTAAGCAATGACACTGCTGTCTCTCTCAGAACTGCAAAAAAATGCAGAAAATGGCTGCTGGAGAGGTTCATATATAGTAAGGGGTAGGCAACTTTCCTATTGGTTGCTAGGGATGTTGCTAAGCTCATATAAAGACATTACAGCCTTCTCATTGGCCCACAAGCAAGAAGCAGGGAGGGATCATGAGTTCAGATGAAAAAAATCTAGAATATGCGTGAATACGAATATATAGCACTGTATTTTAAATATTTGCGAATTGCCGAAGTGCCAATATTCGTTATTAAAATTTGCGATTCTAATATTTGCGCCCAACACTATTGAGCACTACCAATCCACCCCTGTTAAAACCAGTTAAAAAAAAACTTTAGAATTAGGGTAAAGTGCATTTATAGCAAATACAATTATGGATTATAAAAATCGGTCATATTTTTTGTCAGTAGTGACTGGAATTATGTTTAACAATTTGAATGACTCTCTATCCTAGAATGTAACATCATAGCCATAAAGCTATTCATTTAGATGATAATTACATGGTCATAGACTAGGAATCAAGTTCATTGGCTCTATTTTGAAGACTTATGAGTAGAGTTGAGCGAACACCAAGATGTTCGGGTTCGGGGAGTTCGGCCGAACTTAAAAAAAAGTTCGGGTTCGGGACCCGAACTAGATCCGAACTTGGACCCGAACTTGAAGTCAATGGGAACCCGAACTTCACTTTATTATTTTCCGTTATAACATGGTTATAACGGAAAATAATAGTATTAGCTTTTTCAGATCTGAGTTTTCACGATCTTGAAAACCCAAATCCGAAAGTATATTCTAACACAGAGGCGTTCCCATGGTGATGGGGACGCTTCAAGTTAGAATATACTAAGAACTGTGTATATAACTGCCCCCTGCTGCCTGGCAGCACCCGATCTCTTACAGGGTGCTGTGATCACACAAGTAACCCCTCAGGAGCCGCACCTGAGGGGTTAATTGTGCAGATCTCAGTCCCCTGTAAGAGATCGGGTGTTGCCAGGCAGCGGGGGCCAGACCCCCCTCCCTCCCAGTATTAAATTCATTGTTGGCCAGTGCGGCACCCCCCCATCCCAGTAAAAAAATCATTGGTGGCCAGTGTGACACCCCTACCCCAACCCACCCCTATTAGTGCGGGTCCCCCCCTATTAAAATCAATGGTGTCCAGTGCGGCCTCCCTTCTTCCCCCCCACCCCTAATTAAAATCATTGGTGGCAGAGGCCACAGGTTAACAACCCCCCTCCCCCATCATTGGTGGCAGCAGAGCTGCAGTTCCGATCAGAGTCCCAGTTTAATCACTGGGGCTCCGATCGGTTACCATGGCAGCCAGGACGCTACTGCAGTCCTGGCTGTCATGGTTACTTAGCACTTTTAGCAGCATTATACTTACATGCGCTGTCTGTGGCCGGTCGGGCGCTCCTCCTACTGGTAAGTGACAGGTCTGTGCTATAAGCAATGCGCCGTACAGACCTTTCACTTACCAGTAGGAGGAGAGCCGGCCGGCCACAGACAGTGCATGTAAGTATAATGCTGCTAAAAGTGCATTAGTAACCATGGCAGCCAGTACTGCAGTAGCGTCCTTGCTGCTATAGTAACCGATCGGAGCCCCGATTAAACTGGGACTCCGATCGGAACTGCCTCTCCGCTACCACCAATGATGAGGGGGAGGGGGGTTGTTAACCAATGATTTAAATTAGGGGGGGAGGGGAGGCCGCACTGGACACCAATGATTTCAATAGGGGGTAGGGGGGGTTGGGGGGGCGCATTAGCCACCAATGATTTTAATAGGGAGGGGGGGGCCGCACTGGCCACCAATGATTTTATTAGTAGGGAGGGAGGGGGCCACACTGGCCACCAATGATTTTAATACTGAGGAGGGAGGGGGGTCTGGACCCCTGCTACCTGGCAGCACCTGATCTCTTACAGGGGGCTGTGATCCACACAATTAACCCCCCAGGTGTGGCTAGAAACCCTGTGGCCCACCCTAGTATGAGCAGCAATAGGGTTCGTACTAGTTTTTCAGCCCACCAGGTCAGTTCACCTGAGCCCCCTGCAGGTGAACTTGCACGCGATTTGAGCCTGTGATTCCTGATTTTGTTGGACAACCAGGAATCCAGATTTACACAGTGGGCTTCACTGAATACGACTTTTTTTGTCATTTTTTCAGTGACCAACTGGTAAATCTAATGGTGGAGCAGACGAACCTGTACGCCCAACAATTCGTCGCTCAAAACCCAGGCTCCTTTTGGGCTAGGCCCGGTGGCTGGACCCCGGTCAGTGCAGCCGAGATGAGGACATTTTGGGGCCTCGTGCTGCACATGGGCCTAGTCAAAAAACCTAGTGCCAGGCTGTACTGGAGTGGGGACGTCCTCTACCAGACCCCACTCTACAGTACGGCCATGACACGCTCCCGGTTTGAGGCCATCTGGAAATACCTGCATTATGCAGATAATGCAGCATGTCCCTGTCACAACCATCGTCATGGTCGTGACTCCTTGGGACCCGCATGCATTTGCCCGCGGTCTGGTATTGTTGTCAACCACAGGTGAGGGCTAGTATCTTGCCTCACGTGTGGTTGCCGCTGGCAACTTGTGGTTGTTGGGCAGTGGAGCAGCCTGATCTGTTTGCTGGGCGGCTAGCTGTCCATGCATGCGGTTGTCTTTGGCAATGTATGTTTATGTGTGCACTTTCCTTGTCTGGTGTGCACGGGGTTTATTGTGTGTATTCCCCTTTTAGTTGCTGTCTTCCCTTCCCTGGTGTGTGAAGGGTTAATTCCCTTCCTAGTCTGTGAGCACTGGGTGTGTCTGCGTGGGTGTGGCTACATGGGCTATTTAACCTCAGTTGAGACCTGAGTTCTGAGGGGTACTCCAGCCTTGTAGTAAGCTGGAGGCACTCTCCTGGTCCCATATACCATCTGCCAGTGAGGGCCACCCTTGTGGTCATAAATTGTGATACTATATGTTAATGTGATGTTAAGTTTATGTCTTTGTGGTGTCTGTTATTATTGCAGCTTTGGTTCTGGGTCCCTGTGTGTTTATGTGTGCTGTGTCCTTTTATGTTTGTGTGTGGACAGCCAGCACTTGTGTCCAGGGATCCAGTCAGTGTGTCTGTGGCAGGTAGAGGTGGAAGTCTTTCACTCTCCTGCCATATCCATAGTCTGTTTATGGTTGCATCCCATTGCAGCTCGGCCAGTTTTAGACTCCTGTTTCTCCGCATCCAGGAGAAACAGGTGGTCTACCCAGCTCCTAGTTCAGGGATCGGCGGAGGGTGAGTAGGGATCCGAGGTTCCTGAGCATAGGCCCTCCTACCTTCAAGGTCGGCTCATGCAGCTAGGAGTTAGGGTCAGATTAGGGATGTGTTAGGAGGTGACCTGCTCCCTAATTCTGTCGTCCTGGCCGAGCAGCCATTAACATCTTCAGGCATCACACGGCTGAGGGTTTTCCCCATCCTCAGCCGTGACAGTCGCCCCCCCCCCCCCCCCGATGTGATCACTTCGGGGCAAAACATTTTGGAGGCCTACGTACCTGGAAGGGAGGTTACGATTGATGAGTCTCTCATTGCGTTCAAGGGGAGATTTAGTTTCTGCCAGTATGTACCCTCAAAGCGGACGAGGTATGGCGTGAAGCTGTACAATCTTTGTCAGAGTACCTCAGGGTACACTTACAAGTTTCATGTGTACGAGGGGCGAGATTCCCTTATTCAACCCCCAGAATGTCCCCCCACTCTGGGTGTTAGCGGGAAACTTGTGTAGGACCTTATGCACCCACTGCTAGATAAGGGTTACCACCTTTACGTGGATAACTTTAAAACTAGTATCCCCTTGTTCAGGTCCCTCGCCGCCAGATCCAGGTCCGCTTGTGGGACCGTGCGGAAAAATCAATTCAGCCTCTCTGCCCACCCCCTCCAGGTACCTATCCCCAGGGGTGAGACACGTGCCCTTACCACTGGAAACCTGCTGCTGGTCAGATATAAGGACAAGAGGGATGTCCTTGTACTGTCCACAATTCACAGTAACGGCATCACCCCTGTCCCTGTACGAGGTACCGCGCCAACGGTCCTCAAGCCCGATTGTATTGTCGACTACAATCGGTATATGGGAGGAGGTGATTTCTCTGATCAAGTCCTCAAGCCATATAACGCCATGCGCAAAACACGGACATGGTACAAAAAAGTTGCGGTCTACTTGGTGCATGTTGCCATGTTCAACTCTTTTGTACTGTTCCAGTGCGCTGGCAACACAGGGAAATTCTTGCAGTTCTATGAGGCAGTCCTCAAGGCCCTGATCTTTTCTGACCGGGAAAGAGCAGGCCGGAGTACCTCGGGAACTGTAGACGCCCAGATCGTCCCTGGTCAACACTTTCCAGGTGTGGTCCCCCATACTGAAAGAAGGAACGGACCCCAAACAAGTGCAGAGTGTGTCACAGAAGGACACCACCATTCAATGTAACACGTGCTCCGATTATTCGGGCCTCTGCATTATAGATTGCTTCAGGGAGTACCACACTTCCATGGAGTACTAAATTTAGAATCCCCTTTTCCATTTAGCCACTGACAATCAGTAAAATCAATAAAAACTATGGTTCTCAGACTTGAGACACCAAAAAAATTTGTTAAAAAAATGTGTAAAACTAAAATAATTAAAAAAAGTATACCAATTAGGTATCGCCGCATCGGTAATAATCTCCTCTATAAAAATACCCCATGACCTAACCCCCCAGATTAACACGGTCCAAAAATAAAACGGTGCAAAAAAATATATTTTTTTGTCACATTAGATAAAAAAAAGTTTAATAGCAAGCGATCAAAAAGTCATATAGCCCCCAAAATAGTGCCATTAAAACCGTCCCCTCAGCCCACAAAAAATGAGCCCCTACCTAATACAATCAGCTAAAAAACTTTTTTTTTAAATGACTCTTAGAATTTAGAGTTACAAAAATTTTTTTTTATCAAAAAGTATAATATAGTCTAAAACCTAAATAATTGTAAAAAAGTAGACTTATTAGGTATTTCCGCGTCTGTAAGAATCTCCTCTATAAAAAAACCCCATGAACTAACCTCCCAGATTAACACGGTCCCAAAAAAATAATTAAAACGGTGCCAAAACAGCTATTTTTGCCACTTTTCCATTTCAATCCGTTTTCCAATAACAAAGCAAGGGTTAACAACCAAACAAAACGTAATATTTATTACCCTGATACTGCAGTTTACAGAAACGCCACATTTGTGGTCGTAAATTGCTGTATCACTAAAAGGCAGGGCGCAAAAGTAAAGGACCAACATGGTTTCTGGAAGGCCAATTTTAATGGCCTTTTTTATTGACACCATGTCCCTTTTGAAGCCCCCCTGATGCATCCCTAGAGTAGAAACTCCCGAAAAGTGACCCCATCTAAGAAACTACACCCCTCAAGTGATTCAAAACTGATTTTACAAACTTTATTAACCCTTTAGGTGTTCCTCAACAGTTAATGGCAAATGGAAATTAAATTTCAGAATTTCAATTTTTGGTAACCTTACCTCACAAAAATGTAATATAGAGCAACTAAAAATCATATGTACCCTAAAAATAGTCCCAACAAAACCGCCACCTTATCCCGTAGTTTCCAAAATGGGGTCACTTTTAGGGAGTTTCTACTCCAGGGGTGCATCAGGGGGGCTTGAAACAGGACACGGTGTAAATAAACCGGTCCATAAAAATCAGCCCTCCAAAAACCACACGGCGCTCCTTTCCCTCTATGCCAAGCCGTGTGGCCGTACAGTAGTGTAGACCACATATGGGGTGTTTCTGTAAACAGCAGAGTCAGGGCAATAAAGATACAGTCTTGTTTGGCTGTTAACCCTTGCTTTGTTAGTGGAAAAAATGGGTTTAAATGGAAAATTTGGCAAAAAAAATAAATTCTGAAATTTTATCTCCATTTGCCAATAACTCTTGTGGAGCACCTAAAGGGTTAACATAGCTTGTACGATCGGTTTTGAATATCTTGAGGGGTGTAGTTTCTTAGATGGGGTCACTTTTAGGGAGTTTCTACTCCAGCGGTGCATCAGGGGGGGCTTGCAACAGGACACGCTGTAAATAAACCGGTCCATAAAAATCAGCCCTCCAAAAACCACACGACACTGCTTTCCCTCTACGCCCCGCCGTGTGGCCGTACAGTAGTGTACAACCACATATGGGGTGTTTCTGTAAACTGCAGAGTCAGGACAATACAGATACAGTCTTGTTTGGCTGTTAACCCTTGCTTTTTTAGTGGAACAAATTGGTTAAAATTAAGAATTTGGCAAAAAAAAAAAATCTGAAATTTCATCTCCATTTGCTAATAACTCTTGTGGAGCACCATAAGGATTAACAACGTATGCAAAATTAGTTTTCAATACATTGAGGGTTGTAGTTTCTAGAATGGGGTCATTTTTGGGTGGCTTCTATTATGTAAGCCTCACAAAGTGACTTCAGACCTGAACTGGTCCCTAAAAATAGGTTTTTTTTGAAAATTTCTGAAACATTTCAAGATTTGCTTCTAAACTTCTAAGCCTTGTAACATCCCCAAAATATAAAATATCATTCTCAAAATGATCCAAACATGAAGTAGACATATGGGGAATGTAAAGTAATAACTATAAATAAAAATGAATTGTTTTGACTTTATTTTACCAGTGTCATGAAGTACAATATGTGCCCAAAAAAACGGTCTCAGAATGGCCTGGATAAGTCAAAGCATTTTAAAGTTATCACCACTTAAAGTGACACTGGTCAGATTTGCAAAAAATGGTCTGGTCGTTAAGGTGAAATATGGCCATGTCCTTAAGGGGTTAAATACCTGTTCAGCCTGTATTAGGAGTTAATTGGGTGGGCTTATCAGTGATTTCCAGCTAGCTCTGTATGCACACATATACAAGTAAGGATGTCAATCACTGACAAGACCGCCCCACTGGACTCCTAACCCAGTGTCAACAGGAAATTAAACGAATAAACTGCAAGTTTTACACAATCTTTTCACAAACAACTTGATATTAATCTGTTCAGTTCCTCCTGCTCTATAACCTCTTGCCCACAGAGCATACACTGTGCTCAGTGTGGCAGGATCCCTATAAGATGCACAAAGCTGAAAACATGATTTTTGTCTAATTTTGTATTGTGGAACTGTATGTTCTCCAATTACAACAATGGAGGATGAAACAGGGATCATTAGATAAGCTTGCATTGTTTTATATGGCTATTATTTGGTACCATATTAGGAAACAGAGGAAATTGTATTAATTGGTCACTGAATAATTGCAAACAGTAACTGTTCGTAAAGATTTGCAATTGAAAGTCAAAGACTGCACTATTGAAAATTATGCTTTCTGACTTACAGTACATCAAAAGGAGAGTTCATAACCTCTTGGCATGCATTATACAATTCTAGAACATCATCACCTTCCATTAAATAAATGTCTACTTGGATCTTTACACTAAGGATTTATATACAGAATCCAATACACTGTATGTCAGGGTCATATATAAAAGTAGTGTAAAATACAGGAACCAAAGCAGATTTTAATATAGCCTGAGTGACTTTGAAGAGAAGACAGATGTTATTATAATATGTATGTACAAGTACCTTGATGTTCCTGCAGTGACCCAGTGGTTCACTGCTAAAATGTCCAAAAATACTAAGATTGCTAATGTATGCTAACAGTGCACTTTCAGTAGTACAAATGGTTAAAGTGGCTTTATTATGCACTTGTACATAAAAAGGCTGTATATGGGAAGGGAATAGTTAACTGGCAGACTTTAGAGACAGTTGCCAGGTGGTGGGTTGACACCACTCCTCTGGTTAGT
Organism: Bufo gargarizans; assembly: GCF_014858855.1. Lineage (NCBI taxonomy): Eukaryota > Metazoa > Chordata > Amphibia > Anura > Bufonidae > Bufo > Bufo gargarizans. The sequence goes on from NC_058081.1 coordinate 635,827,842, forward strand.
GTGTTGCTTCTAGGAGTGCAAGAGAGAAGCTGTGTATAGTTGTGGCTGGTGGATGTATTAGACCATGTAGCAGACACCAGTGTGTGAGCAGAATCCTGTGTACTAGAGATGAGCATCCAAAAATGAGGCCTCAATGGCTACCCCAGTTAATAGACAGTAAGTAGAAAGAGCTGCTTGTCCTGAACAAGAATTTAAGATTATGACTTAACTGGAGAAGAATGCATGCCCATATTTATACATGCACAAGTGTCAATTGTCAAAATAAAGATTGTATTGTTCTGCACAACAGTCCAAAAAGTATGCATTAATGGGGACAGAATCCCCTGTTCTGCATAAGCCTGAAGAAATGTTCCCTTTTATTTTGGATCAGCAGCCATACAGTGTACATGTTGAAAGAATAGGATAATCACGGCATGTGAGCGCAATAGTATGGGCAGCAGTAGCGCACAGCATGGAACACACAAGTCAGCAGTTGTGTATGCAGCTGTTTAGGGGTGGAAGTAGTAGTAGTGGTTGCTGTGTAGTGGTAATGGAAGTAGGGAATTAGCAGGACGGAATAGCAATGTCATGCTTCAGTGAGGGAGGGAAACCCACACCGAACATAGGAGGGAAAGGGATGAGGGGAAAAGGTCTGGAAACTAGGGAAAGGAGCAGGTCATCTCCTAGAGAAACCCTAATCCAAATCCTGACTAACTGCAAGTATAAACTGACCCCAGATGTAGGTGAGTTCATACACAGGAACCTAGAGTCCTAACTCACTCTGTAGGACCCTGGTACTAGTGTTGATCGCAAATATTCTAATCCTGAATTTTTATCGCAAAAATTGGCACTTATAGATTTTTTTTCAGCATTACCTTCCTTCTTGCTTGTGGGCAAATTAGAAAGCTGCAATATCTTTAGCAGAGCTTAGCAAGATCCCTAGCAACAAATAGGAAAGTTGCCTACCCCATTTACTAAATAAGAAACTCCCCAGCAGCCATTTTCTGCAGTTTTTTGCAGTTCTGAGACAGAGCAGTGACATTGCTGTGCTCTGTGCTTTCATCTGGAACCTATTCTTTATCCAATTACATTAGATAGTTAGTTAGCTCATATATATAATACAGATAGTTAGTGGGAGATACTCAGTGTAGGTTAGATAGTGATAAAGTGTAGCTGATAGGTTCCAAAGCAGGGCGTTAGGTAGTGTGATAGGAATTACTGTTTCTCTGCTTTATATACATACGTACATGCTACAGACATAGTCCTGTGATGTCACAACAATACTTAGTGCACCAATCAGTAATATCTACTCAGAGCTGATAAAATGTGAAGTTGCATGTATTGTGCAAAAAACATCCGCATCATTAGTGCCCATTTGCACAATCGCAAAAATAATGACTGGAGATAATTAATTCTACAAGTCGCAAATTTATTGCGAATATTATGTGGAAAATGTGCGAAATATTGCGAAAACAAATATTGCCTATGCCGCTCATCACTAGTCAGGACCAGAGACAACCTGTTCCTCCAAACAGTAGGATGAATAGGAGTCTCCCTCAGGCCTAAAAAGAAATGGCAGGGTAAAGAGCAACACAAGAAAACCCAAACAATAAAACAACAGGGGAAGGAGACACTTAACTTCAAATAGCTATGGAAGCACAGGAACTCAGCCAAGATCCAAACACCAGCAATCCACAACGAGACTGAAGTTATAAACCGCACAGCATGGTGGGAGAAGCCACAATAAATAGAGAAGGTAAAATGACCACATAAGCAACATCTGAGGCAAGGGATGTGGCCATTACCAGAAACAACACAGACAAGAATTGATCCACAAGGAACCTGTCAGATCAAACCACGTCTTTCCAGTCTCACTGATCTCCTGGCACCTGTCACAGGAATGTCCATGACAGAACCCTCCCTTTTACGGGTGACTGCCAAGCAGCCAGGACCGACCTTATCCGGGTGAGACTTGTGAAAAGCTTTCACCAAACGACTGGCATTCACATCAGATGCTGGTACTCACATCCTCTACTCTGGTCCATAACCGTTCCAGTGAGTAAGATACCGAAGAGATCTACGGAGAACTCGAGAGTCAATTATCTTGGCGATCTGAAATTCCAAACTACCATCACTATGACAGGAGCAGATGGCAAGGAAGACAGCTCCAAAGGTTTAACATTTATTATGGCCTTGCGGTTCGCCTGACGGTCGTTTTGTGGCGAACTTTGCTCGTTCGCGATTCGCCGAACATGCGAACATATGGAGATGTCCGCCAGTGCCATATTCTTTTACATTGTTAGGCACTTTGACCCATGACACATCCATCCGGTGGTACAGGACAGCCAATTGAGACATTTCAGCTCATGGACATACCCCCTACCTTATAAATAAACTGATCTTGCCATCATTTTACATTCAGTCTTTTGCCAGTGTTGGGAGAGGTTGCTGTATGGAGCATGGACAGACTGTTAGGGACAGCAAATGCTAGCTAATAGGGCCACAAAAGTCCTTTTAAGGACTGGTATAGGTGTGCTATCGATAGGTGTGACTTACTGAGGGGTGTTATATACTTATAATATACTTTCTAACATAGAAAGTATATTATAGTGCATTTGTATTGTGCAGCAGTTGTGTGCAAGTCTGCTGCGATACTGCAGCTACACAGAGTGCCAAACGCTATTGCAACAAATAATTTCTACTGGTGTGATATACCCAGTTGCCCCCTAAAAAAACTGATTGAAGCAGGGGTGTTATATACCAATGATATACTTTCTATATAGTGCATTTAGGTAGTGCAGCATTTGTTTGCGGTTTTGCTGCGTTAACCACAGCTACAGATAGTGACAAATGACATTGGAACAAATAATTTCTACTGGTGTAAAATACCAGTTGCCCCCCCAAAAAAAACTGGCTGAAGCAGGGGTGTTATATACCAATAATATACTTTCAATATACTGCATTTTGGTAGTGCAGCATTTGTTTGTGGTTTAACTGCGTTACCTCAGCTACACAGAGTGACAAACAAAACATTTGTGGGGGGTTCAGTCAGCACAACCCTGTATGCAGGTGCACATTGCTATGGCGAAATACAGATACAAACGCAAAAACACAAATGCAATCGCACTCTGCAACCAGCACTCTGCCCTGCCTCTATGCTGGATGTTGAATGAGGCATTGGTGTACATTTTGGCCAAAGCGTAATAAGCCACTCACCACGTCAAGGTCGCCTCCATGAGTGGTCCCTAACACTAGTTCCTGCTTGTTATGGGCCATGGCAGCCACACAAAGTCCAGGGAGAGCAGGTACAGCATGCACGCCAAGCACACTCTGCTTTTAACCCCGTCCGGTGCCATTACAGCTTTCATCGGATCCAGGGATGCAAGTACCAACATGCATGCTGAGCCCACTATATACTTCTCCTGGAGACAAATGGCTACTGGTAGGTGCTATATAAGCAGACTCAGTTTTATGCTGACTTTAAAACTAGCCTCCAGGGCAGACTAACTGGTCAGGTGTGCATGACTGCATGGAGATCGCCACGACTCCAATATATACTACAAAGAAAAAAATTTGGGGGGTTCAGCCCACGCAACCCAGTATGCAGGTGCACATTGCTATGACGAAATACAGATACAAACGCAAAAACACAAATGCAATCGCACTCTGCAACCAGCACTCTGCCCAGCCTCTATGCTGGATGTTGAATGAGGCATTGGTGTACATTTTGGCCAAAGCGTAATAAGCCACTCACCACGTCAAGGTCGCCTCCATGAGTGGTCCCTAACACTAGTTCCTACTTGTTATGGGCCATGACAGAGTGACAAACGCCATTGGAGCAAATAATTTCTACTAGTTGCCCCCCCCCACCAAAAAAAGTGATTGAAGCAGGGGTGTTATATACCAATTATATACTTTCTATATAGTGCATTTGGGTAGTGCAGCATTGGTTTGCGGTTTTGCTGCGTTAGCTCAGCTAGAGATAGTGGCAAACGACATTGGAACAACGTACTCCCGTGGCCTAAAATAAATATTTTCTAGGCTCCAACAGGACACATTTCAAAGAATTTCCATTTAAGACGCATAAAAATGTCCCCTGATTAAGATGCATATTTTTTGTTGGAATTTTTGTCATTGATCCCCCTCTAGTATGTCACTGTCCATGTTGTGGGACTATTTGTACACTTCTGCTAAGTATTTGGTGGCTGCAAATATGAGATGAAGGTTTTTCAGGTTCGCCTGCCATTAAAGTGAATGGGGCCCGCTGCGAACTTGCGGTTTGCGAACATTTGATCTCGTTCGCGAACCGTCCCGGCCTATGTTCGTCCATCACTATCTAACATATCTCTTTAACAAAAATTTATGAAAAACATTATGAATCTTCAGAGCCTGAGGAAGTTCAAGACGAAAGGATACCGGATTAATAATGGAAGTGATCTTATATGGACCAATAAATCTTGGACCCATCCAGACTGTCCATCCAGTTCGGCCTGTTATCCTGCAAGTTGATCCAGAGGAAGGCAAAAAAAATCTTGTGCGGTAGAAGCCAATTTTCCCCACTTTAAGCAAAAAAATTCCTTCCCGACTCCAATCAGGCAATCAGAATAACTTCCTGTATCAATGACCCCTCTCTAGTAGCTATAGCCTGTAATATTATTACGCTCCAGAAATACATCCAGGCTCCTCTTGAATTCCTTTATTGTACTCACCATCACCACCTCCTCAGGCAGAGAGTTCCATAGTCTCACTGCTCTTACCGTAAAGAATCCTCTTCTATGTTTGTGTACGAACCTTCTTTCCTCCAGACGCAGAGGATGTCCCCTCGTCACAGTCACAGTCCTGGGGATAAATAGATGATGGGATAGATCTCTGTACTGACCCCTGATATATTTATACATATTTATCAGATCTCCCCTCACACAATTGGGCATCTGCCTCAGTGTTGTCAGGACAGGGGAGTCATTGGTTCCCTGCCCTGTCATTCAGCGCACTGATGTGACAAAGACGGCGCAAGTGACACCATTACTCCACCTGTGATGTTCTGCTGATACTGGCCTCCCTTGAGGACATCCTGGGATCAGAGAAATAAGTATGATGTTGCAGTACATAGGAGGACAGGGCATGAGGGCAAAGAGCATGATGGCACAGTACATGGAGGCACAGTTCATGGATGCACAAATCAGGAGGTCACAGCATGTAGCACAGTACGTAAGGGTCACAGATCATGGAGGCACAGTACATGGGGATACATAGCATAGGAGGTACAGTACATAAGATGGGGACACAGAGCATGATGACACAGTACAGGGAGCACAGTTCATGGATGCACAAAGCAGGAGGTCACAGCATGTAGCACAGTACATAATGCACACAGATCACGGTAGCACAGTAAATGGGGGCACAGAGTATGGTGGCACAGTATATAGTGAAACAGAACATGACGGCACAGAGCATATGGGACACAGAACATGGGGGCACAGAGCATGTATCACTATATAAGGGTGCATAGAACATATTGGCAGAGAACATAAAAAGCACAGAACATGGGGACACAGAGCATGTATCACTATATAAGGGTACACAGAGCATAAGGGACACAGAGTATGGTGGCAAAGTGAATAGGGCACAGAGCATGATGGCACACAGAATAAGAGTACATAGCATAAGAGCACAGAGCAATGGGTCACAGAGCATAAGGAGCACAGTACAGGGGGGGGGGGAACAGAGCATATTGGCACAGTACATGGGGCTCATAGCATGTTGGCACAGTAAGGACACAGAGCATAAGGGCAACAGATCATGAGGGCACAGAGTATTAGGGTCACAGAACATGCTAGTATCACTATATAAGGGTGCACAGAGGAAAAAGGGCACAGAGCATGGGATCATAGTCCTCACTCTCCCTATTGCTTTTAGCAGATGGCGATATGCCATTGTGGGCTTTTTGCCCTTCCCCCCCCAATTCCCTGCTCTGTATTTGCTCCAAGTGCCACTGTGGCTAGCACTGTCCCTACCACCACTACCGTGGCTAAAAGTGCCACTACTACTACTACTTGTGGTTACATAGCTTCTGCTACTAAGCATACTGTATTCTGACTCTCAGATGAGAAGGCCTTTGTTTTTCATTTTGAATGTGTTTGAACTATCCTTTCACTATACTAGCCCTCCAGTGGCGTACCTACAATAGCGGCAGACCACGCAGCTGCTATGGGGCCCGTGAAGGAGGGGGGCCCGGAGTGGATGGAAGGCCCTGCCCCTAATTACACTCACATAGCTGCTGTGGCTCCACTATCACTTCTCCCTATCTGGAGCTCAGACGGGCCCTGCTTCCCCTGTGCTCAGGGCCCCCCTCCCCTTACATATTTTATCAATATTCCTGCCAGCTCCTGCAGTGACAGACAGTCCCTAGCCAGCATATGCCAGTGCGCTATCCTCTGTCTGTCTGCTAGGTGTTGAACTGGCCAATCAGCATTTAGCAGCATTTATAGCCTGCTGCTGATTGGCTAGCCTAGCTCAGTAGACAGAGACAGGACTGAGCGGGCAGGATACTGGACATGTCTTCCACCGCGCTGCCTGCCCGGCTCAGTGATTTATGACCTCCCAGAGACGAACTCCAATTCCCAGAGACTGGTAATGTCTCCCGAGAGAGTGCCCTGCACAGCTACAGACAAACTAAGTAGTGTGCAGTTGTGCACTGTCAAAAGTAAAAGAAAAAAAAGTTAATGGGGAAATGGGGGGAAGTGTTAGTGTGAGGGGGCAGAAGCAAGCAGAGTTCGAGGGGAGGGGGGACACACTGCCCCCTACATAATCTTATCATATAGAGAACAGTGTGCCTCAAGCAGTCCCCCCCCATGAACGCTGCTTGCTATTGATGTTTATATAGACGACGATGCCCCAGCAGCCGCCCCCCCAATTAACTCTGTTCAGTAGCATTAAGAAGAGTTCATGGAACGATGCTATGCAAAATCCTGCCCTGCGCTCCTTCAGCTCTGCTCGCATATAAATCGTTCTTCCTGCCTGTGCCCTCTGTGCCAGGCTGTAGCAGACAGGCAGGTCTGTACATCGCTCGCTGCAGCCCTAGTGAAATCTGTACTTCTGTACACCACTGTCGTATCAGCGGTGTACGAAAGTACGGATTATTAAGCACTATAGGTATTTGAATTTCAGGTACCTGTTTCTCATACAAAAAAATAAAAAATCTTAGAAAAAGTAATCTTATGGCACTTACAATAGGTTCTAAAAAACCTTATTTAGTTTACTTTAAGTTAGGGATATCCAACCTGCGTTCCTACAGCTGTTGCATGATGGAAGTTGTAGTTTTGCAGTAGCTGGATGGCTGCAGGTTGGACATTCCTGCTTTAAAGGGTTATTCAGGTTCTTTCAAGTTATCCCCTATCCACGAGAATGGAGGCTTTATATTGTCTGTGTCTTAAACCAATAGTGTGCATGTCTAAACATAGAGTAATAATACAGAACTTTGTCTCAGTCTTCTTTTGTTTAGATATACTGTACTGTACAGAACATACAAGTACAGTATATTGAGTTACGCATTTTGTACCATGCAGTGCAGGCACGACATAGTTTACAGGTCATATAAAGATTTGGACAAAAACACAAGAGTATTAGAAGATATTCCCCTGGGTCCAGGCTTTGACAAATAATGTGCCCCAAAGGTCCAACAGAAAACAACCCATTTGGAGGTGACTTTAGAGCCAATCACTTGTTACAAGGGTCAATTACTTAAGGGGTGATTCACAAATATTATATTGGAGTTTACAATGAAATTAGATGAGAATTGAGAGTGGGTCTTCAGAATCATTTCATCTGATGGACCCAAGAAAAACCCAGTCCTACAGTAACCACATGAACCCAAGATAAACCAAGTCCTCCACTGACAACATGGGGAAGATAACATACCACTGAGCTGAAAGACAAGCAACTCAACCATCATGTTGCCCACGTCAGAATGTTCATTAACACTAGTCCCAATCCTAGTCTTCCCAATTTCCTGCATCTTATATTAGGAAACTCTCTCATAATTATCCTATAATGTAGTAGTTAGGCTTGGCACCATTGTGAGTTTCCTCTGTTGCTATGAAATATTATCAGTCTGTCCCAGTGCAGTCTATAGGGCCAACACATGGCTACTGCACCTTACGCCAATATAATTTATGCACAGTGTTTGCTGCTGGGCAGGACGCCAGTTAGAACACGCAGAGAATCTTGGCTTTTTGCCCGGGCAATCAAATTTTGATGCACACTACTTAGATCCATCGCAATGTCACAATGTTCTATGCTAAAAGTTGTTCCTTGGGATGTGATTTTCCTCTGATAACCTTCATTTTGTATATCCTATGGTAGTTCTGACCCATCTTAACTGCTAGCTACCCATATTTGTAATTATTTTTCCCTGTCTAATTACCTGTTGACATTGTCCCTAAAAGGGTTCTCCGAGTTAATTAATCTTTTTTTTTTTCATATTTTTTTTTTTTTTTAATGGGGCAACACTATTAGAATCAGGAAAGAAAAATTGGGGGTCAGTCAGCACATCCAGTGCGCAGGTGCGCGTTGCCATGGCTGAAAGCACAAAGGCAAAAAAAAAAACATACAATGCAACAGCACTCTGCAAACAAAATAAAGTACAATAATGGCAAAATATTCTGGTGCTAATGCTATGCTAATAAATTTGAGATGCTTGGCAAATCATTTTGTGCTAAATTATTTGGGCCCGTCTGCCAAACGTCAAGGTGATCTCAGTAAGACGGGAACCTAACACTAAATACCACATTAACTAGTGCCATAATGGCCTCCGTACATTCAGGGAATGCAGGTTCCACATGCATGCGAAGCCCACATTATGTTATGCCTCTTATGGTGCCAAAATGGCCTCCATTATATTCAGGGGATGCAGGCTCCTCACGCATGCCGAACCCACACTATATAATACTTCTTTGATTCCGGACTCCATTTTGTTCAAGGAATGCGGGTTCCACTAGCATGCTGATCCCACTCTCTATTCCACCTTACCTGGTGCTAAACGGTCTCCAATACATACAGGGAGAGAAGGCTACAGCTTTATAGCTATACTAATTAAAATCAGCCTATAAGGCAGACAGCTTAATCAGGAGTGAACGACCAACAGAGTCAATCACACCTCCAATACAAGCTGCAAAGAAAAATTGGGGGTCAGTCAATCCATTGCGCAGGTGCGCTTTGCCATGGCTGAAAGCACAAAGGCAAAAAAACATACAATGCAACAGCACTCTGCAAACCAAATAAAGTACAATAATGCCAAAATAATAGAAAATATTCTAGTGCTAATGCTACGCTAATAAATTTGAGATGCTTGGCAAATTCTTTTCTACAAAATTATTTGGGCCCGCCTGCCAAACACCAAGGTGATCTCAGTAAGACGGGAACCTAACACTAAATACTACATTAACTGGTGCCATAATGGCCTCCATTACATTGAGGGAATGCAGGTTCCACATGCATGCAAGCCCACAAGTTGCTCCTTGGAATATGATTCTCCTCTGATAACCTTCATTTTGTATATCCTATGGCAGTTCTGACCCAGCTTAACTTCTAGCTATCCATATTTGTAATTATTCTTCCCTGTCTAATTACCTGTTGACAGTGTCCCTAAAAGGGTTCTCCAAGTTAATTTATCTTTTTTTATTTATTTTAAATGAAGCAACACTATTAGAATCAGGGACAAATTGGCCATAGCCCTTACAGGGAAATTCCCCGGGTGGCCAATGTCCCAGGGGCCACCTAAGTCCTCCTCCCTGCCACTGAGCTGGTACATAATGAGCTCTTAACAGTAATTAACGCTGTCAGAATCAGGTACTCATGTACCCAGCCAGTTACTGCACATGCCATCCTGAATTCAACTGCTGTGACCTGCACCTCACTTCCTAAGTCCCCTGCTCCATAGACAACTGGAGGAGGAGGACAGAAGATGGTAGCTATTGATGGCCACCACAGAGGACCAGCTTTTGGGGCAGTATATTGTGCTATACTGTGTTATTTAGTTCTGCTGGGATGGTATTTTGCACTATGGTATTGTTGACCCCGTCATCTGTTAATATAGACCTGCCTACAAAATGGGGCCACTTTTAGTTTTTTTCCAGGGACACTTTAAAGGGACACTGACAGGCCCAAAAAGCATATTTAGGTATATATATGACAGTACAGGTCATATAAAGTGTATTAGAATCATCTAAGTATCCCCCCTGCCCACCTTATAAATACAGTAAAAAGAAGTTTTATAACCTGCTTTCATCGTGTTCAATCTGCCCAAGGGGCGGTGTTTCATCTGAATTTGCACCCAGCCAGCCTCGCCACAACTGCCGTTTGAAGCGCTGCCCAGCTAATCAATATTCACTTCGCTGGGCGGCTACTAGTGTCCCCGGCCATCTTTAGCGCA